>NW_027507787.1:218970179-218975179 GCF_037356315.1 Lithobates pipiens
AGTGTATTGCCCTTCAGACTTTTGGGGGGCCGGACTGTGGCCAGCAGGAGTGGGAATTTTTTTTGGCATAAGTGGGAGTAACAATAGCCACATTTGATATTAGGGGGAGAAATAGAGCCCTGTTGGCATCAGTGGGAGAAATGGTGCCCCATTGTTGGCAAGATAGTGTCTCATATCACTGGGAGCAATATGCCCCAAGAGCCGGATAAAAGCAAGTAAAGGGCCGCATCTGGCCCCTGGGCCAGTTTGGAGACCACAGATCTAAAGCATCCAAAAAAAATAAAATAAATAAATAATAATTAAAAAAAGGGTCTCTTGCCTCTGCCTATTTAGAAAATTAAATACACTGGATGAAACAGAGAATGGTTACTTTGAACAATCCAAATCAGCCCCGTCACTGCACTTCCCCAAAAAAACAAAAAAAAATAAAAACACAGGTCTAAAGCCAGCCCATAGATGGTTTGATTCTTCGCCGATGCCTGCTGAACTGGCTGAGATTTGAACCATCTATGGGCAGGCCGATTACACACAAGTTGACCGATCGATCAACGTGGGTACAATCAGCCAGTTGTATTTTTCCATGCATTTATTGCCAGCTATAGCAATACTAAAAAGGCGTGTTCTCCTGGCCGGGGCGAATACAATAGCTCTGCAGCAGGGACTTCCCCACCAATACTGCTAAAAAAAAAAAAAAAAAAAAAAAAAAAAAGGTAGTCACCAACAGTTCAGAGGAATGGTCTTGGGTTGGGAGAGATATGACTGAGCAGGGCAGTCATGGTCTCCTTGGGATAATAAGCCAACATTGGGTTTGTTTGTAACCCGTGTCCTGCACCTCCCCCCTACTCCTATAAAACCTAACACAGGAACACTTCTGTGACCCAGCGCTGTTGAGGCATGAAGCAAGGCCAAAAAGCCTAACGAGATGATAAAATCCAGCCTTCAACTGTTTTCTCACACCCAATTACATTTTGGTCAGGGTAAGGTTTTCAAATGCAAAATCCAACCCTCTTCATTTCAGATAAGAGATGCCTTAAGCTGACAATACAAAGATCATTTGATACCACTGATTAGGGGTGCTGAAATTAATCGTTGCATCGATGTATCGGGATTTGGGTGTCCCTGATGCGGCATCGATGCATACGGACTGGAAAATCGATTCCGGGTGACGTCATAAAAACTTGCCCCGCCCCTCCATGGAAAGCACTCTGAGCATAATTTTTAAAATGACTTTTATTTTATATAAATGCTGACTTACTGTGAATGATGTGCCCCGCTGTACATGCTTTTTTTAAAAACAATTGTCACTTGAAACCGAATTTCACAGTAAATACATCCCAATCACGTGCCGTGCCGAGCCCGGCCCGCCTCCCCCCTCTCACATCTCTCGAGTCCTGACGTCAGCGGGGAATTCTTAGCCCCGCCCGCCTCTCTTCTGATATGATAACTATAGTCAGTGGGCGGGGCTGAGAATTCCCCGCTGACGTCAGGACTCGAGAGACTTGAGAGGAGAGAGGCGGTCTGGTGTTGTGCCGAGAATGGTTTCCCCGGCTCTAAGCTCAGATCGGAACTCCGCCTGTCCAGTCCTCTACACTGCAGCTCATCATCCTCTATCCCGAATGCAAATCACACTTCCACCGCCCCCTGTACAATATTGTGTGTGTGTGTGTGTGTGTGTGTGTGTGTGTGTATGTATGTATGTGTATATGTGTGTGTATGTATGTGTATATGTGTGTGTATGTATGTGTATATGTGTGTGTATGTGTATATGTGTGTGTATATGTGTGTGTATGTATGTGTATATGTGTGTGTATGTATGTGTATATATGTGTGTGTGTATATGTGTGTGTATATATGTGTGTGTATATATGTGTGTGTATATATGTGTGTGTATATATGTGTGTGTATATATGTGTGTGTATATATGTGTATGTGTATGTGTATGTGTATGTGTGTGTGTGTGTGTGTATGTGTGTATGTGTGTATGTGTGTATGTGTGTATGTGTGTGTGTGTGTGTGTGTGTGTGTGTGTGTGTGTGTATGTGTGTGTGTGTGTGTGTGTGTGTGTGTGTGTGTGTGTGTGTGTGTGTGTGTGTGTGTGTGTGTGTGTGTATCCTTCCATATAGTTGCGATCTGAGCTAAGAGAACAGATTTTGACGGGGAAACCATTCTCGGCACAACACCGGGCACAGCATATGATGGGGATCTATTTACTGTGAAATGCAGTATAGTGAAATTTTTTTTAAAAAGCACATACTTTTTTTTTTAAATAAATACAGCGGGGCACATCATGCAATGTAACAGTAAGCACAGTACAAATGGGTTTGTACTCTACTTACACCTCACACTGGCTGCGTTTGACGGGCACAGGTGGCTGCGTTTGACGGGCACAGGTGGCTGCGTTTGACGGGGGAGGTTCAGTATTTTTCAGTTTGTTTGCACCCCCCAAAAATTTTGAGCACCAGCCGCCACTGGTCAGCACAGAGATGGTACAGAGAACTTCACAGAGCTTTTTGTAAGCTGTGAATTGTTATCCCTCCTGACCTCCCAGCAGCCGTGTGTGAATGTGAAACCTTGTAGTGCACTTTAAGGGAGTGAGGTGATTTTTAAATTCAAAGCGGAGTTCCAGTAAATTTTTTGTTTATTAAAAGTCAGCAGCTACAAAAAGAAAAGTGTAACTTCTGACTTTTAAATAAAAAGAATAGTGCAGCGCTAAAATATCCTCATAAGATTCCTCAACAAATGAGAGACAAAATAAAATAGAAAGTCTTATAAAAAGGAAACTTAAATAGCAACGGACAGCAGTGATTAGTTCCTCTGTGTTGATACAAGCTCATGTAGATATCTCTAAAGTGTCAACAAACTCGGTGACTCCACCACCAGACAGCCCAGCCGGCTTCCTGATTAGTGTTGTAGTATCATCTATGGCGGCTCGTATTTCCAAAGTGCAGTATCATAAAATCCGCTGACGAAGTCCCGCTTAGGACGATACGCGTACGGGAGGAATGTCACTGCAACCATCTTATCGCATTTTTACCTTATGGAATTTTCTGTCCATGTTTACAAACCAGCACTAGGCTTTAATGCTCTGTATGCCAGTACCTGTTCATTTTAATAAAATCCGTGTTTTATCCATACGGTCTGCACTATATACATATTTTTTCTGATTTTATGATACTGCATTTTGGAAATACGAGCCACCATAGATGATACTACAATGCTAATCAAGAAGCAGAGTTTAATTGATCTGGGCCATTGGAATCTTGATGTGGGTCCACTGGAAGTGGCAAATGTCTGCTTGATCTGTTGAATCAGGGTCTATACCTTGAGGTGAGCGGCTGGGCTGTCTGGTGGTGGAGTCACCGAGTTTGTTGACACTAGAGATATCTATGCGAGCTTGTATCAACACACAGGAATTCATCACTGCTGTCCATTGCTATTTAAAGAGGGATTCCGCCCAAAAAAAAAAATATTAAAAGCCAGCAGCTATAAATACTACAGCTGCTGACTTTTAATAAATGGACACTCACCTGTCCCGGGTTCCAGCGATGCTGCCAGCTGAGGCCGATCGACTGCTCAGGCCTCGGCTGCTGCCGCCGCCATTCTAGGTGAGGGAATCAGGAAGTGAAGCGAATCGGCTTCACTTCCCGGTTCCCTACTGCGCGAGCCGCGCCGCGCAATAGGAAATCTCCGCGCTGTCACTGGGACCCGTGTGTGTCCCAGCAGACAGCGCGGCAGGGCAGGAAATGGCGTAGACTCCCGTGGGAGTCTATGCCCGGAAGTGGGTGAAAATACCTGTCTTTGACAGGTATCTCCACCCCCCTCCCCCCTGAAAGGTGTCAATTGTGACACCGGAGGGGGGGGGGGTTCCGATCAGCGGAGGTTCCACTTTAGGGTGGAATCCCGCTTTAGGCCGGGTTCACACCGCTGCGATGCGAGAACGCCGCGAATCCGCTGCGTTTTCCCGCATCGCATTACTCCCGCCGGCAGTTCACACTGCCCTATGCGGACAGCTGGGAGTGTCAATGATAGGTTAATGACACCCCCAGATCCGTCCGCATATCGCAGTGCGATCTGCCGACTCGCACAGGAATCGGATCGCATGGTGTGAACCCCCATGCGATCCGATTCTGTTGCGGACCAAAAAAAGGGTCCCGTGCGAGTTTGCTGCGGGAGCGATGCGAATTCAGCCATACTATCTGTATGGCTGAACTCGCATCGCTACGGAGATCGGATGTGATTTGCGGTGCGAATCACATCCGGATCTCCCCCCGCAGCAGTGTGAACCCAGCCTTAAAGAGGAAGTAAACCCTGATGGGTTTACTTCCTCTTTCATTCCCTGCAAAGGTAAAGCATAATGGACTACTGTGCATCACATAGTAGTCCATTATGTGTCACTTACCTGACACAGGAGCCAGCGAAGTCACCGCTGTCCCCTGTAGTCCGGCGCATCCATCTTCTCGGTGGGTCTCGCTGCTCCGCCGCTGTCATTCGGCGAAGCCGCGATGACGTCACTCCCGCGCATGCGAGCCGCCACTCGCGTCACTCAGTGCGCCGCTGTCTACGGCGCATGCGCCGTAGACAGCGGTGCCCGTCTCTTTCAGCAAATATCTCCTAAACCGTGTAGGTTTAGGAGATATTTCTTGGACCTACAGGTAAGCCTTAATCTAGGCTTACCTGTAGGTCAAAGTTGGTTGTAAGGGTTTACAACCACTTTAAACTTCCCTTTTATAAGACTTTCTATTTTATTTTGTCTCATTTGTTGAGGAATCTTAGGAGGATATTTTAGCGCTGCACTATTCCTGTTATTATGTGCTTTTGAGGTTTTTGTTATATTAGCCTTCAGTGTCCAGCAGCTGTGTTATTTCTTGTGAATATATATTATTTTGCGCTGACTGACTTCATTTTTTTTATTTGGTTTTAATAAAAAAAGACACTAGGCGGCCCAAGCGGAAGTGGGAGCTAGTCGGTAATCGTGATGCATTGTGGAATCGAATCGTTGA
>NW_027507787.1:219580179-219779929 GCF_037356315.1 Lithobates pipiens
TTCCCAGTCATCAGGAACAGTGATCTATCATGTCCTAGGTAGCCCACCCCCCTACAGTTAGAACACGCTGAGGGAACACAGTTAACCCCTTCATCGCCCCCTAGTGTTAACCCCTTCCCTGCTAGTGACATTTATATAGTAATCAGTGGCTATTTTGTAGCTCTGATTGCTGTATAAATGTCACTGGTCTCAAAAAAGTGTTGCAGTCCCACTAAAAGAAATCACAGATCGCTGCCATTACTAGTAAAAAAATAATAATAATAAAAATGCTATAAATCTATTCTCTATTTTGTAGATGCCATAAGTTTTGTGAAAACCAATCAATATACGCTTATTGCGATTTTTTTGGGGGGCGAGGGAGGTATTTATTGTAGCAAAAGGTAAAAGATATTGTTTTTTTTTTTCAAAATTGTTGGTGTTTTTTGGTTTATAGCACAAAAAATAAAAAACGCAGAAGTGATCAAATATCACCAAAAGAAAGCTCTATTTGTGGGAAAAAAGGACATCTTTTTGTTTGGGTGCAACATTGCATAACCGCGCAATTGTCAGTTAAAGGGATGCAGTGCTGTATTGCAAAAAAGGACCTGGTGGTTAATAGATGCAAAACATACAGTACTGTTTTCTTAAATCATTTTGAATACAATGAGTTATAAACCTTTGTCAGTTTTTATTTGCTTTTTTAAGCCTAAGTTTAGTCAAAAATTAAAAAAAGAAATCCCCAGAAGGGACAGTACTGATGGTCAGTGTGAAATGTCCCTTGTGCTGCTGCCTGCAGTTTTTGTTGAAATCCTCTGATCCCCTCTTTCCCCACAGCCATAATCTTCTGGGGGGGCTGTCATAGGCACTTGTCAAGAATGCCAACTTTGCTTGCACTTTTTGCCCCTTCTTTATTCATAAAAATTGTACTATAGTTTCAATCAATGAAACATGATTTATGAATGGAAGTGGTATAAACAGGGGCAGCCTGTCCATACAGGGCACAGGGGCGCTGCCCCCCTAATCCATGCATCCAGCCCCAAATCTACATGCAGAGCGACGAACGAATGGATTCCAATGGGGTTTTTTTTCTCTTAGAAGCACATGATTAGAGCCAGAGGCTTTAATTGGCTTAAAAAAAGGGTGGGCTCGGGGAGCAGAGCACTGTGCCCCAACCCACCCAGTTGTGTGACAATAGCGAATTAATCTTCGCTATTGCTTTCTTGATTCTCCTCCCGGCTAATCAGGAAGCAGATCCTGAGACCTGATTGGCCGAGAGAAGAAGCAATTGTATTGGCCGTCGAGGAGGAGGAGAAGAAGCAGGGGAAGCCGCCGTGAACACGAGGAAGAGGAGAAGGTGCAGGGGAAGCCGCCGTGAAGCTGAGGAGGAGAAGACGCTGGGTGATGCCGACAAGGAGGAAGCGATGCCCTCGACCTAGATGGGTTAAGTGCGAAGCTGGATGGGCTGACGATCGAGCGACGGGGTGAGGAGTGCGACTAACCTGCCTACCGACCACAAGGGGGAGGAGGTGGCGGGCGGCTGCCCCCCCCCACCACTGGGGATAGATGAATGAAAGGTCTGCCTCCTCCATTCATAGAAGCTATAGTACAGCTTCTAGTAATGGAGAAGGTGGGCAGAAGGGGTGGGCATAGTCTTCACTCTTGACGAATACCTATGACAGGTCCCTGGACTCGTATTAACTCCACAGCACCAGAAGATTACAGTCAGTGGTGTATTTAGGTTTTTGTGCTGCCCTAAGCCTGACTAAACTCATGCACCCTCTGATTTAAATATGACCCATCCCTAGGGTTGCCACCTGTCCAGGATTCACCCGGACAGTTCGGGTTTGGAATCTTGTGTCCAGGTTTCAGTCTGCCTGAAACCCGGACACATTATTTAGACTGAGCTGTGGCTCCTCAAGTAACTGAGATAGTCACACAAAAACCTGTTGCCATTCGTGAGCTGCGGGACGCTGTCTGGGGGCAGGTTTGGCATCACTGGGGGGGGGGCATGATGTCAGCAAAAACAGTTTGGCCACACCCACTGTTTGCTGCATTACCACTCTGCTTGGGGCACCCAAAGGTGTCTCAGGTCTTTTATAATCCTATAGTGTATACTACGAATAAAAATGTGCCCCGTGTCGCTAAAGTGTTCGGGTTTGGCTTGAAGAAAAGGTGGCAACCCTACCCACCCCTTCCTGTCAATGCCACACTCCTTCCTGTTTAACCACTTCAGCCCTGGAGCATTTTACCCCCTTCCTTACCAGAGCACTTTTTGCGATTTGGCACTACGTCGCTTTAACTGACAATTGCGCAGTCGTGCGACGTTGCACCCAAACAAAATTTACGTCCTTTTTTTCCCACAGACAGAGCTTTATTTTGGTGGTATTTTATCACCTCTGCGGTTTTTATTTTTTGTGTTATAAACAAAAAAACGAGCGACAATTTTGAAAAAAAAACACAATATTTTTTACTTTTTGCTATAATAAATATCCAATTTTTATAAAAAAAAAACACATTTTTTCCTGTTTAGGCCGATACGTATTCTTCTACATATTTTTGGTAAAAAAAAATCGCAATAAGCGATTATTGATTGGTTTGTGCATCTACAAAATAGGGGATAGATTTATGGCATTTATTTATTTATTTTTTTACTAGTAATGGCGGCGATCTGCGATTTTTTTCGTGACTGCGACATTATGGCGGACACATCGGACACTTTTGACACATTTTTGAGACCATTCACATTTACAAAGTGATCGGTGCTATAAAATTGTACTGATTACTGTGTAAATGTGACTGGCAGGGAGGGGGTTAACACCAGGGGGCTCTGCAGGGGTTAATATGTTCCCTATGGGAGTGATTCTAACTGTGGGGGGAGGGGACTCACAAAGGGAGGAGACCGATCGGTGTTCCTCTGTACTGGGAACACACCATCGGTCTCCTCTCCACTGACAGGATGTGGATGTGTGTGTTTACATACACAGATCCACGGTCCTGCTGTGTTCCCGGCCAATCGCGGGTGCCCGGCAGACATCGTGGCTGCCGGGCACACGCACCGGGTCCCAAGCGATGCCATGACGCCCCCTAGATGGCCAGGAATCGTCATATGATGCCCACCCAGGATGGGAGATCCCATATGACTATACGCCGGGGCTGAAGTGGTTAATGCCCACCCTATCATTAGTAAACCACACCCCTTCCTCTTGATGCTCCACCTTTTGCTCTTAGAGCTCCACCTCAACTGCTGTGAACTCCTGCAGTTGGATTTTTAGGGTGCTTGAAGACAGTTGAAGCTGCTCAGGCTGTTCAAAGCAATGAAAGGCTGACAGTAGCCCCAGGCATCCTTGATGTTTACATTTAATCACTTTATGGAATGATTATCTATGGTGAGGGACAGATGACTGTCCTTGGACACAAGCTGTTTGTGTCCTGGAGTGATCATCTGTCCCGAACCCCAGGTAATTGCTCCATGTGAGATTACATTGGAATACCAGTAGACAACTGCTGCCAGCTTGTCAACGGTTTGTATGGGCCGTGCTGTATGTTTTTGTGTGGGATCCAGGAGAAGGGCCTTTTTTTTTGTGTGTGGGTTGGGGGGAGTGAACGGCTTTTTTTGCTGACCCTCACCCCTGTAAATTGCTGCCCTAGGCCTGGGCCTTGTTGGCCTAGGCCAAGATACATCGCTGATTACAGTTGCAGGGGTGGGAGGGGGTGGGTATCAGAGGACTTTGGATTTCAACTAAAACTGCAATCAGCAACATAAGGGACACTTCACATTGATTGATTGTAAGTACCATCTTTTTTTGCTGATTTTGTTTTACAAATAGACTAAACGTAGGCTTGAGGTCACACGTTAGAAAGATTTCCTAATGGCTGCATGACTAAATATTAGTGAGTGAAGTGGAAATATCACATGGGGTTGCTTCTTCATTTTCTCATATGCAGCTGTAAAGAGAAACTAATACACCGCACAAAAAAGCTGCCATTTATTGCAGAGTACAAGTGTACTTGAAATTGAAGTGCACTTACCCTCTTTAACCCCCTCCCCTCCCCTGCTTTGCTCATCTAGCCCTCCCTTCCCACATTTATAGCCGCAGTATTGCCCTGCTCTTTGTTTACATTTTAGTGCTAACCCTATGGTGCGCTGGTCATTCAGTGGATTCCTATAGGGTTCAAGACCATCTCCTGGGGAGGTAGGAGGGAGGAGGGGAGGTAAACGATAATTACACTTAAAATGAATGCTAGGAAATGTTCTATGCATTGTTCTGGAGGTGCCATGTGCAGGTAAAAAACATTTTAAAATATAGATCTTGACTTGGCAAAATGTGTATACCAGAGGTATTAATTTTAAAAGGTTAACATTTATACTTTTTTACTCTCGAGACTAGCATTTGCATCCATAGCTGCCGAATGCTGGACTCGGCCCTGCCCCCCAGGCGCTCACGTCATTGGATTTGATTGACAGCAGGGGGAGCCAATGGCTGCGCTGCTATCAATCTATCCAATCAAGAGCCAGGACACCGTGGAGAGAGGGAGAGCGCGTCACCGCTAACAGAATTACGGGGCTCAGGTAAGTAAAACGGAGGGGCTGGGGGGACGGTCACTGCCAGATGTTTGTTCACCTTAATGCTTAGGATGCACTAAGGTGAAAAAACACAAAGGTTTACAACCCCTTTAATGTGCTTTAACCGGTTCCCGACCAGCGCACGCCGATGTACGTCGGCAGAATGGCACGGGCAGGCATATTGGCGTACAGGTACGTCCAATCTTCAATGCCGCCCTGCCAGCCGGCGGCGCTCTCTCGTGCCGGTCGGGACCCCCGTGAGCCCGGTCACGGGTCCGGCGGACTCGATCGCCGCGGGCATACCCGCGATCGTCACACGGAACGGCTGAATGGAGGAAATGCCGTGTAAACAGCATTTCTCCATTCTGCCTAGCAACTAGTGACGCTGATCTCTGCTCCATGTGATTGGAGAAGAGATCAGTGTTCACTAAATGAAAGCCCAACCCCCCCACAGTTAGTAACACACCCCTAGGAACACTTAACCCCTACACTGCCACCCACTGGTTAACCCCTTCACTGCCAGTGTCATTTACACAGGAATCACTGCATTTGTATAGCAGTGATTACTGTAGAAATGACAATGGTCCCAAAAATGTGTCAAAAATGTCCGATGTGTCCGCCGCAATGTGGCAGTCACAATAAAAATCGCTGATCACCGCCATTACTAGTAAAAAAAAATAATAAAAAATTATTACTAAAAATGCCATAAAACTAACCCTATTTTGTAAACGCTATAACTTTTGCGCAAACCAATCAATAATCGCTTATTGCGATTTTTTTTACCAAAAATATGTAGAAGAATACGTATCGGCCTAAACTGAGGGAAAAAAATGTTTTTTTATATATTTTTGGGGGATATTTATTATAACAAAAAGTAAAAAATAATGCGTTTTTTTTTTCAAAATTGTCGCTCTATTTTTGTTTATAGAGCAAAAAATAAAAACCGCAGGGGTGATCAAATACCACCAAAAGAAAGCTCTATTTGTGGGAAAAAAAGGACGTCAATTTTGTTTGGGAGCCATGTTGCACGACCGCGCAATTGTCAGTTAAAGCGACGCAGTGCCGAATCGCAAAAAGGGGTCTGGTCTTTGACCAGCAAAATGGTCCGGTCTGTAAGTGGTTAAAGTGCTTATAAAGGTTTGTTTTTTTTTTTCGTTTTTTTTTTCATTTTTTTATTTATATTATACTTACCTGCTCTGTGCAAGGGTTTTGTACAGAGCGGCCCTGATCCTCCTTTCTGAGGTCCCCCGGCGGCACTCCTGGCTCCTCCTCCAAAATCGATTGCCCCCACAGGGAGCCGCTTTCCATGGGTGGGCACCCATGCAGGCCCTTTCTCGAGTCCTGCTGCTGCATCAATTGACACAGACAACAGGACTCAGCCCCACCCCCTGACTCCCGTGTCACTGGATTTGGTTGACAGCAGCAGGAGCCAATGGCTCCTGCTGCTATCAATTTATCCAATAAGGACCTGAGACAGCGGCTGGAGCTGCTGGGCTCCTTCTCGTCGCTGGAAAGATCGGGTTCAGATAAGTAAAAGGGGGGCTCTGGGGGGCCGCCTGCACCACACATAGAATGCATTAAGGTGAAAAGCCTCAAGACTTTACAACTCCTTTAACCACTTCCCGATCAGCTGCTATCATTATACTGTGGCAATGTGGCTTCTTCCCGCAAATCCCCATAGCTGTACGTCAGCGCAGGAATTCGCTTTTGTGGGCTCCATTTGGCCAGCAGGGGAGGCAATTAGTGGGTCCTTCAGACTCGAAGTCCGCCGGCCACCCACAATTGTTCCCCACAGTGACAGAATGTGAATCTCCATTCTGACAGGGGAGATCACACAGATTCTGTCTTTCTGCAATGTCGGAAGATGGATCTGTGTGTTTCCCCAGGCAGCCCATCCCCCATACAGTTAGAAAACACAAACAGGGAACACACTTAACCCTTTGATCGCCCCTGATGTTAACCCCTTCCCTGCCAGTGTCATTAGTACAATAACAGGGCATATTTTTAGCACTGATCACTGTAATAATGTCACTGGTTCCCAAAAAAGTGTAAAAAATGTCAGTTAGGTGTCAAATCTGTCCGTTGCAATGTCGCAGTAATGCTAAAAATCACAGATCGCCACCATTACTAGTAAAAAAAATGCCATAAATCTATCCCCTATGTTGTAGACGCTATAACTTTTGTGCAAATCAATCAATCTACGCTTATTGCAATTTTATTTACTAAAAAATTGTAGCAGAATACATATGGGCCTAAACTGATGAATAAAATAATATATATTTTTTTGTAGTAGAAATGTTTTATAGTAAAAAGTAAAATTTATTTTTTTCAAAATTGACGCATTTTTTGTTTATAGTGCAAAAAATTAAAAATGCAGAGAATACCACCAACAGAAAGCTTTATTTGTGGGAAAAAAAGGATATCAATTTTGCTTGGGTACAGTGTCACACGTCCGCGCAATTGTCAGTTAAGGCGACGCAGTGCCGTATCGCAAAAAATGGCCTGGTCAGGAAGTGGGTAAATATTTCTGGGGCTGAAGTGGTTAAGGGCCGTACACATGGGCTGAATTTATGGGGCAGCATCGGTTTGTTCAATAGAGATCATATTGGATTGTTAGTACACTGGCTCCTCTTGAGCTCTTCAGTTTTTTTTTTTTGTTCAGCCCACTGGGTTGAAGGGAAAAAAAAAACAGTTGTGCCCTGTACACACGATCGGACTTTCCGACAACAAAACCGTGGATTTTTGTTCGAAGGTTGTTGGCTTAAGCTTGTCTTGCATACACACGGTCACACACGGTCACACAGATGTTGGCCAACAATTACAAGCGTAGTGACGTACAAGACGTACGGCGAGCCAATAAAAAGGAAGTTCAATAGTCATGCGTCACCCTTTGGGCTCCTTCTGCTTATGTTGTGTTTGATGAGCATTGATTCCGAGCATGCATGGACTTTTGTGTGACGGACTTGTGTACACACGATCAGAAAGTCCGACAACAAAATTTGTTGGCGGAAAATTTGAGAACCTGCTAGCCAACATTTGTTGGCGGAAAGTTCGACAACAAATGTTCCATGTTCTATTCCCATTTTCACTAATAATTCCCGCCTCATTCACACCTCCTCTTTACAAATAAAAACTTTAGCCACTGGCAATAATTACATGCTAGAAATCCGTCATGCTGGTTGTACCTAAGTCGATCAATGGATTGACTTGGGTACATTCAGCTTGCCCATAAATGGACCAAATCTTGGCCAGGCCCTACTGAACTGCCTGAGATGCAAACCATCTATGGCTGGCTTAGGGCAATATTCCCACAGTCCTCTTTTCACAGTGTCTGCGCACGAGAAGGAAGGAAAAAAGGCCAAGAGCAGGAGTCTGACCTAAATAGTTGCAGGAAACTCTGGGGGGGATCAAGTCTGGGTGAAAAGTGAAAGAACATGTCTTCCAAATAAGTGGAATCTTCTCTAAGACAGTTGTCACTGGAACAAGTGTTCCCATTAGAAAATGTGCCCCTTTCTGTTCTGGTGAATTGATTAAAAATTTTGACTCTTCCATCAATTTCAGTCTCATTGACACAAAAATTAGGGAAAAAGACTGCAGTAAAAACCTGATAGGGGTTCTAATCCCAAATAAATCTATCCAAAACAAAAAAGGAAATAGGGATGGGGCCTCATTGTACACTGTGACAGGTATTGGTTGATCTGTGAAGATTTATGCACTGTACACACGGGCTGACATTCCGACAACAAAATCCATTGGATTTTTTTCGACGGATTTTGTGCCAAACTTGTCTTGCATACACGCGGTGAGACAAAGTTGTCAGAAAATCTGATTGTTCTTAACGAGGTGACGTACAACACGTACGTTGGGACTAGGGATGAGCTTCGTGTTCGAGTCGAACGCATGTTCGACTCGAACATTGGCTGTTCGTCCGTTCGGCGAAATCCGAACTCTTGGTCGGTTCGCGTCAAAATTCGTGTGGCGCGCGCGGACCACAATGCACTGCGGTGGCGCAGTGCATTGCTGGCTCATGATTGGCCAAGCATGCACTGTGACCCCGCATGCTTGGCCAATCGCAGCGCCAGCAGCGAGGAGAGCCATGATTGGCCACAGGCAGGATGCCTGTGGCCAATCATAGCTCAGGCTGTGTAGTGCACACCCCACACTATATAAGGCCGCCTTTGAGGCGGCCTCGTGTAGTGTGTTGGCATCTGAAGCAGTGGGTGTTCTGTGTACCTTCAACACAGTACACACCAATAGTTTTTGGCTGATTTCCTATCTCGCTCTTGTGTAGTGGTTATTGTCTGTGCCCTGACCGCAGTATACACCACTATATTCACCTCACCTATATAGCTAGTGATCAAGCTTTAACAATAGAGCTTGCAGTCAGTAGTGTTAGGAGATAGTGCGTGCTGTCTGCGTGCTCTGTACCCAGTACATACCGCTATAATCCACCTACATAGCTGTTCTCTATTTGGGCCCAATTGTCATCTGCAGGAGTTATTGGAAGTTGTGTGTGCTTCCAGCACAGCACAGTATACATCTGTATATACCCCTTTAACTCTGCTGCTTTCTGGTTATTGTCTGCGTGCCCTGACCGCAGTATACACCGTGATATTCACCTCACCTATATAACTAGTGGTCCATCTTTAACAATAGAGCTTGCAGTCAGTAGTGTTAGGAGATAGTGCGTGCTGTCTGTGTGCTCTGTACCCAGTACATACCGCTATAATCCACCTACATAGCTGTTCTCTATTTGGGCCCAATTGTCATCTGCAGGAGTTATTGGAAGTTGTGTGTGCTTCCAGCACAGCACAGTATACATCTGTATATACCCCTTTAACTCTGCTGTTTTCTGGTTATTGTCTGCGTGCCCTGACCGCAGTATACACCGTGATATTCACCTCACCTATATAACTAGTGGTCCATCTTTAACAATAGAGCTTGCAGTCAGTAGTGTCAGGAGATAGTGCGTGCTGTCTGCGTGCTCTGTACCCAGTACATACCGCTATAATCCACCTACATAGCTGTTCTCTATTTGGGCCTAATTGTCATCTGCAGGAGTTATTGGAAGTTGTGTGTGCTTCCAGCACAGCACAGTATACATCTGTATATAGCCCTTTATCTCTGCTGTTCTATAAAAAAGGCATCTGCAGGAGTTAGTGGGTGTTGTGTGCCTCCAGCTCAATATAAACTACCCAACTACTGTTTTACCCAACTCCTTTCAGGCCATTACCATGTCTGGAAGGCCAGCAAGGAGAGGCAGACAGGCGCGAGCCGATAAAAGAGGGCAAGCAGGCTCTGTGTCTAGAGACAACAGTGCTGGTCGAGGACGCGGTTCATTGTCATCAGCACGTGGCCATGGGACATGCTTGTCCTTCTTTTCTGCAGCTGGACATGTTGAACCGCAACATGCCAACGACTTGGTAGAGTGGATGACCAAGCCCTCTTCATCCTCCTCATCCTCAGGGTAGTAGCAAAGCAGCTGCCAACGCATCGTCTTCCCTCCTCTCAATGTCATCATCAGTGACTCCTTCCCTAGACCCACCACGTCCTCCTGAGGAGTCTCCTGAACTCTTTGAGCACAGTGTTGGGTACATGCTCCAGGAGGATGCCCAGTGTTTGGTGGGCTCTGATGATGACACTCAGCTAGAGGAAGGCAGTAGCGTGAGCGCAGAGAGAGGGGATGCTCAAGAAGGACAGCAATCTGACAGTCATGTTCCACAAGCTGCAGCATACTGCCAGGTTTGCCACAGCGATGAAGAGGGAGGGGATGATGAGGGCACTGACTCCACGTGGGTGCCTGGAAGGAGGGAGGAGGAGGAAGAGGAGGAGGCACATGTCCAACGAGGCAGGATGCCCTCCTGGGGCCAGCTTAGGGGCAGCACACCGACTGAATCACACCGCAGAGCTCCGCTCTGCGCGTTATTCTAAAAGTTCTTTGGTGTGGGCCTTTTTTGAGACGAGTGCATCAGATCGCACCGCTGCTATTTGCAACATATGTCTCAAGCGTATCTCACGTGGCCAAAACATCAGCCGCTTGGGCACCACATGCTTGACCAGACATATGTTGACCTGCCATGCAGCTCGTTGGCAAGCGTTCCACAGAGACCCACACCAAAGAACAAAGCGGACCTCTCCTTGCTCCTCATCAGCTGGCATCTCCAAACCCACTAGACCTTCAGTCCTCTCTGAAACCTGCTCTGAGAGGAATGAAGGTGTAGAATTAGGTGTGTCACAGCCAAGTGCTTCCGGGAACTCTGCTAGTGGTACATCCACGTCCGATTATAGCAGGCAAATGTCCCTGCCCCAGCTGCTGGACCGGCGGAAGAGGTTTACTCCCAGCCATCCACATGCCCAGCGGTTGAATGCTAGCTTGGCTAAATTGCTAGCACTTCAACTGCTGCCTTTTCAGTTGGTAGACTCGGCCCCCTTCCGTGAGTTTGTACAATGTGCGGTTCCTCAGTGGCAGGTCCCCAAACGCCACTTTTTCTCACGGAAGGCGATTCCGGCTCTCTACCGGCATGTGGAAGGCAATGTCCTTGCCTCGCTGGACAGGGCGGTCAGCGGTAAGGTGCATATTATCGCTGACTCATGGTCCAGCAGGCATGGACAGGGACGTTACCTGTCTTTCACGGCCCATTGGGTCACTCTTCTGGCTGCTGGGAAGGATGCAGGACAAGGTGCAGTAGTGTTGGAGGTTGTTCCGCCACCACGCCTCCAAAATGCTACTATTGGTTGTGACACACCTCTCTCCTCCACCCCCTCCTCTTCTTCTTCCTCCATGGCCTCTTCCAGTGCTCTGTCCTCAGAACCAGCGGTGCTCCGTAGGCATTGCAGGGGCTACGCAAGTACGCAGGCAAAACGATGCCATGCCGTGCTTGCTCTGGTTTGTTTGGGGGACAGGAGCCACACTGGGGCGGATGTTTTGTCAGCTCTGCAGGGGCAGGCCGAGAGGTGGTTGACGCCACGCCAGCTTAAGCCAGGAATGGTGGTTTGCGACAATGGCACCAACCTCCTCTCCGCCCTCCGACAGGGACAACTGACCCATGTGCCCTGTGTAGCTCACGTCCTTAACCTGGTGGTGCAGCGGTTCTTGGGCAGGTACCCCGGCTTACAGGATGTCCTGAAGCAGGCCAGGAAAGTCTGTGTGCATTTCCGCCGATCATTTAATGCCTGTGCTCGGCTGGCTGAGCTCCAAAAGGAGTTGAACCTGCCCAAGAACCACCTTATATGTGACATGCCCACCAGATGGAACTCAACATTGGCCATGCTGCAGCGGCTGCACACGCAGCAGAGGGCCATCAACGAGTACCTGTGCGACTACGGCACCAGGACAGGGTCAGGGGAGCTTGGTTTTTTCTCACCACGCCAGTGGGGCATGATCAGGGATGCATGCACTGTCCTGTCACCGTTTGAGGAGGCCACAAGGATGGTGAGCAGTGACAGTGCATGCATCAGTGACACTGTACCTCTTGTCCACCTCTTGGAGCATACGCTGCGTGGAATAATGGACAGGGCACTTGAGGCAGAACAGAGGCAGGAAGAGGAGGACTTCCTTGCCTCTCAAGGCCCCCTTTATCCAGACAGTGTTCCTGCTGTGCCACCCATCACACAGGAAGAGGGTGAGGAGGAGGAAGAGGAGGAGGAGGATGATTGTGTCAGCATGGAGGTGGAGGCTGGCACTCAGCATCAGCAGCAGCAGTCTTATAGGGATGATTTACAGTCCCAAGAAACACGTGGACTTGTACGTGGCTGGGAGGAGGTAGCTGCGGATCATGTTGTCCTTAGTGACCCAGAGGACTCCGGACCGAATGCCTCAGCTAACCTACGCTGCATGGCCTCCCTGATCCTGCAAAGCCTGCGGAAGGATCCTCTTATTCTTCGGATCAAGGAGAGGGACCATTACTGGCTGGCCACTCTCCTTGATCCACGGTACAAGGGTAAGGTTGCCGACCTTATCTTGCCATCGCAGAGGGAGCAGAGGATGAGACATCTCCGGGAGGCCTTGCAGAAAGCTCTGTGCAACGCGTTCCCAGAGACTGGGAGGTTACAAACTCCTGGTCCTGGACAATGTGTTGCTGAGGCATCGGTCAGAAGGAGCGGTGGAGAAGGTGGCCGTCTGACTGATGCTTTCAGACAATTTTTTAGTCCGCAGCCTCAAGGTATGATTGGTTCCAGCACCCATCGCCAGCGTCTAATTTACATGGTGCAGGAATACCTAGGGGCAAGGTCAGACTTGGACACCTTTCCCTCCGAAAATCCTCTGGCTTACTGGGTCTTGAGGATGGATCACTGGCCAGAGCTTGCACAGTATGCAATTGAGCTACTGGCCTGTCCTGCATCCAGCGTTCTTTCGGAAAGCACCTTCAGTGCTGCTGGTGGCTTTGTTACTGATCACAGGGTGCGCCTGTCCACCGAATCAGTTGATCGACTGACCTTCATCAAGATGAATCAGTCTTGGATCACCCACAGCTACCAAGCACCTGAAGCTGATGTAACCGAATAATTTTTTTTGAAATACCACATCCCTTCAAGACTGCCTATGCTGATGCTGAGTGACTGTCCTGTTATGTTGATTGTCTATCCTCTTCCTCCTCCGCTGATATGTTGGAAGAACATTTTTGGTTCTGGGTGATGCCAGCAGCCCAATTTTTCTGCCCCTGTTTAACAGGGGCGTTTAATTACAATTTTTGATGCAATGCTTTGCAGCAGGGCTAATTCCTGCAATAAAACTAGAGTATATGGCAGAGGTTGGAGTGTGGTGGCACCAGCACCAGTGCCTAAGGCCCAATTTTTCTGCCCCTGTTTAACAGGGACATGTAATTACAATTCTTGATATAATATTTCACAGGAGGGCCCCTTCCTGTGCCCACCCAGAGTAATGGTGAGGACTTATAGTGTTGTGGCACCAGCACCACAACCACCAAAGGTCAATTTTTCTACCACTGTTCAACAATGGCATGTAATTACAATTCTTGATATAATCGTTCACAGCAGGGCGCTCCAGCGCCTACCAAGAGTCACTTTGAGGGCTTACAATGTTGTGGCAAAACCAACACCTTGTTCCGCCATTTCTGCAGAGCATATAGGGCAGGCCCCTACTTTCAAACATCCAATTTACAAACATCTCCTACTTGCAAACGGAAGGAGACAACAGCAAGTGAGATGAAAAAAGATGGACGACAAAATAAATTATACAGGGGTGATAACCCTTCCCTATGTTTTCCAAAAAGCTTTAAAATAGTTTTTTTGACTGGAACTACACTTTAAAAATGTACCAGTTGAAAATGACAAACAGATTCAACTTAACACAACAAACCTACACAGTCCCTGTCTTGTTTGCACCGCCTGTATACTGCTGTTCTGAGTATATAGGGCCTGGGGGCCACACGCATTTCCTTTTTTTAATATGGGTACGGGGTTCCCCTTAATATGCGTACAAGACCCAAATAGGCTGGTAATGGGCAGGGAGGGCTACCCTGCCATTTTTCTGAATGATTTTCAACCATATTGCAGGAACCAGATATAACATTAAAACCGCAAGCAGTTTTAAATGGTGTTATTTCCGTTTAATGTCATTTTGTGCAGGGACTGTTCTAAACACGGGAAACACGTGGCACTTCACAGGCATACTACAGACACCCCCCAGGCACCATATTTAAAGGAATATTTCACATTTTTTTTCACTTTAATCGTCATTAAAATCAGTGTTCCCGCCAAAACGGCCATTTTTAAAACTTTTTTTTGCATTGACCCATGTCCCCTGAGGCAGGAGTCAGGTCCGCAAACCCTTTTTAGGACAATACCTTGCATATTAGCCGTTAAAATTAGCACTTTCCATTTCGAACGTTCGAGTCCCATAGACTTCAATGGGGTTCTAACGTTCGTAACGAACGCGGGGTCCGTTCGAAAGTTCTGGTGCGAACCGAACCGGGGGGTGTTCGGCTCATCCCCAGTTGGGACTATAAACGGGCCAGTAGCCAATAGCTGTGGTCTCTTAATTTATTCTGAGCATGCGTGGCACTTTGTCCGTCGGAATTGTCTACACATGATCGTAATTTAAACGATTAGATTTTGTTGTCGGAAAATTTTAGATCCAGCTCTCAAACTTTGTGTGTTGGAAATTCCGACGGAAAAAATCAGATGGAGCCCACATACGATCAGATTTTCCGACAACATGTTCCGATCGCACATTTTCCGTCGGAAATTCTGACCGTGTGTACAGGACATAACAGTTAATTGAACACTGTGACAAACTGCCTTGGCGGATGGCCTATGCTACGCTAACGTTCCCTTCAGAGAATTATGGGCCCCCTTATTTGGCTGTGAGATAGATCTAAGCCAGCAATTCTGACAAGAGCAACAGGGCTATATTGTGTCCTTTGTTCATAAATCCTCAATCTCCTCCAGACTCCAATAAGCAGCATACTAATTGCTCACCTGGTGGTAGAGGGTCCTTACCAAATTACGTAAAATTCTCCCAGAAGTATCTCCCAACTGTTGGAGAAGTGAAAACAAGGAGGGTACCCTATTTGACATTAGACTTGTGCACAACGGAAAATTTTGTTTAGTTTTGGTTCGTTGTCATTTGTAAAATGCATCATTTTGTTCTGTTATATTCGTTATGTTACGTTAATACGTTTTCGGATAATTCGTTATTATTCGTAGAGTGTCGAATTCATTTGTTCGTATTAGTTGAAATTCGCTATTTATGTATGTATAGACATTCGTGATAATGATTCATAGTTTGGAAAGTCGTTTGTTTATTGAATCTTTTAACACACACAATGACAACGTCTCTTCTCCTCGGCTCAAATACAATACAACACCCTTCTCACTCAGTTCTCAGGAATGCACTTTGCCAGTAATCCAACCTCCGGCACAAAATTAATTAGCTGATTGGACTATAAGATTTACTTTGAGCTAAACTTTTGTTTCATTAGATCTTTAAAGAATTACCGAATCATGTCGAATTCATTAGAATTCATTTGTTATATTTCTTTCGTATTCGTTGTTATTCGTTATTTTTTTATTCGGACATTCGAATGCATCCGAATGTCCGAAAGATGCAAAATTCGGCCGAATTACAATTCGTTACGAAACGAATTGCGCAAGTCTATTTCACATATATATTGAATGCACCCTTTTTGGTCACAAGTCTGTACCTTAATTCGTGACCTCACTTTAAGTGATGACCCAGGAGCATGCCTTCTACATTTACATATTTCTTCAAAGTGGAAATCCAAAAATTCTTTGACTATCCACCTTCTAAATGCTATGAAGTCCTGTATTTCCAAGACTGTGCAGGGGGCTTGGGGAAACCTAGTTAACGTGGAGAGCACTGGAAGCTCCTTGTCCAGCTCCCCCAGCCCCTCCTATGTATAAGTTACCCTGTGTCTATTAGGGGCACAGGGTGACCGTGAACCCCAGTCTGACCTCAAGGATATATGCAGATAGTCCACCGTTCATCAGAGACCACGGTGGTTTGAGGTGGGGTGGGGGTTGCTATGTGTTTGGTAGGTGTGGCTGTATCCCATTGTTCTATTGTGTCTGAATGCCTTAGGAGCAACCTATTATGGGATGTACATGTCTATTTGGATTAGCTGTGAGAGGGGAGGGGGGAATTCCTCCAACAGCTCTCCCTGCTGATGGGACAGTCCACTGATGAGTAATTTGAATATCTCTGTGTGCCTGCGATCAAAGAAACAGTTCAGCAGCCAAAACAAGTACTGCCTAGTTCTTATTTGAAAGAAATTATACACCTTGACGACCACCCTGATTTATGCAGGCAGATCACTGGGACCCTTGGATCTGTGAGAGACCACATGAGACACGGGAAACAAAATTGAGTGTGTTCATAAGATCTCTGACTTTATTGAATACAACAGTAGCTTATATACCAGTAAAAATACGTGTCTAAGCCTTGTACACACGGTCGGACATTCTGCCGGCATTCTGTTGGCACCCCACATTGCTTTTACTTTTACTTTTACCTTATTGCTTTGTGATCACTAAGTCATTAGTTACTTTTTTGACTTTTAATAAATTACCATTTTTTATCGCCTGACCCGCACCATGTGGAGCTCTTTCTTCCTTTTTTGGTCTAAACCCTTAAAACACCTTCCCCTTCACCTTGGGGCATTTGGAGTATCGGTGTGCAGTGGGCCATATCTGAGTTGGATTTCCAAACCATTCTGAAGTTCCATCGGTGAGATTCATCATTGGGCATACGGTCTTTTGGAGTTTCCCCACCAGGCTGACGGACCTCCTTCGATCCACTCCTCGGTCCCAGATTGTGACCCCAAGCTTTATTGACTCAACTGTCATACGACTGTGTGAGTCCAACAGATTTGGTAAGAAGTATCCATCTATTTCTCCTAATGTTTCCAGACAAGCTGATGTACATGGACATATTCGTTTAATAGGATTTGCCTCTTATTTTGATACGGTCTGACCATCTTTGTGCCAGCTCTTCCACGGAAGCTTATACCCACTCTTTGGACTTTATTTTGCTCATTTATAATATTTATATGATCTTTGTTATATGATCATTCTTTTAACACATGTTGATTACATTTATCACTTTAGAAGCGCTACACTATTTTTTACTTTTCATAAGATCTCTGACTTTATTGAATACAACAGTAGCTTATATACCAGTAAAAATACGTGTCTAAGCCCTTGTACACACGGTCGGACATTCTGCCAACCAAATCCGTTGGATTTTGTCAGACGGATTATGTCCGAAAATGTTGCATACACACGGTCGGACCAAGTTGTCGGAAAATCTGATCGTTCAGAACGTGATGACGTTATTTCGTTACTACGGGACTACGTTCAGGCTAGTAGCCAATAGCTTTGGTGTAGGAATTTGATCTGAGCATGCATGGCACTTTGTCCGATCGGAATTCTCTACACATGATCGGAGTATGTCCGATCAGACCAGTTTGTCGGAAAATATTTCCAAGTTGGAAAATTGGGTCCGACGGATATTCCGACGGAATCAGTCCGATGCATACCACACACAGTCGGATTATCCGACAACACGGTCCGATAGGACACATTCCGACGGATTCTCCGACCATGTGTACAAGGGCTAAGGGTTTTACAAACTTACATTCAGTACTTTCTTATCAAGAGGTAGGCTGCTGACTAGATAACAAGAAATAGCTGATGACTTGCTGACACAGGATGCTACTCCAAGATTCGGCTTAACCACAGTATCTCATAGGGCAGTGATGGCGAACCTTGGCACCCCAGATGTTATGGAACTACATTTCCCATGATGCTCAACCACACCGTAGAGTGCATGAGCATCATGGGAAATGTAGTTCCAAAACATCTGGGGTGCCAAGGTTCGCCATCACTGTCATAGGGTGTGGTTCTATGCAAACTGCTAGTCAAGCTGACCATGGCAAAACTCACACACACACAAAGTAAATTTCTATTTATGTAAAATGGAAGGGAATCTAAAATGGATGGACATTGGTTGTCAGTGATTATAATATCTAATATTTATATTCAGACTGGAGGAAGCAGTATATGAAAAGCACTCAAGCGGAGTGTGGGACGTTTGTAAGACACCCTTAGGCAGCAAAATAGGAGCCCCCTATCCTAATCACTCCTCACTCCCTCCCTTTCCTTTCCCCCCATCCTCCCCCTACTTTCTCTCTCTCTCTCTCTCTCAACTCCCTGGTCTCTTTCTAGTTCATTCTTTTTTTTTTTTTTTTATTGATGAGTGGTTTTAACAAAGGAGTATATATAGCACATACACTGTAATAACGAAAACAGAATATCATGTCAAACAGTCCTCCAATAAACAGCCTTCCACATCCATGAAGGTAAGATATACATAAAATAGTATATACATAGTATATACATAGTATATACATAAAAAAGATAGATAAAATGGAGACATAACCTGTGACCTAATCAATAATAATATGGTGTGCTGCAGTACAGTTGTAAAATAAAAAAATAAAAAAAAATAAACAAAACAGCAAGACTTACTAGCTGATTAAATAATCTTTGAGACCAGTTTCATAGTTATACCTAAAAGGGGTAGGAAAAAATAAGTCAAGGATGGATAGCATATGCCACTGTGTACCAACCAAAAATCAAATAAAGTGTAAGTAAGTAAGTATGGTGTGCCACATATCCTTATAAGTTAGCAATGAATTAGGCATTTGGTAAATCACACGTATCGAAAAAAGTGCAGCCCATGAATCCCAGATTTGATCAAACTTCCCCTGGCTTCATACGCCAACTTATAAAGCAGCAAAACCTGAAGTTTTTCCACAAATTATATGAATCTGTATATAGCCACTGTAGCACAACAGTTTTCCTGGCATAGAACAACAGGAATTGAAAAAATTGTCTCCGATAAGTGACCCCGGGTTCAAATCTTCCAGTACCCCACGCACACACCACTTTGGATTGCATATATTGGGTATTTCAAAATGCATAGCAATTAATTGAGTGAGTGACTAGGCATATGGAGAAGGTCCCTGGTTCTGCTTTTGACATTTATGATAGTCAGGGTTATCTCTCTGAAATATTCACAGTTGAATAAGTTCATCTCTTACCTGAGATAGTAGAATTGAAGTAAGCATGCAGGATTTCATCCCAATTGTCACCAGAGAGATCCGGGATATCCTGCAGCCAACAAGATCAGAAGGAAGATATTAGCTTAGAGCGTTCAGGGTATAACAGGGCCTTTTCATGTAAAGTTACCAAAACAAACTTCTCTGATCCCTACTTGAGCTGCAACTGCATATTTTAATTGGAGATATCGAAAATGACAAGAATATGGGATACCTAACTCATCATGAAGCTGTACCAAGGACTTAAAAGAGCCATACTCATACAACTGGTATATGTACTCCAAGTGTTTCTGTGCCCAGAGATGGGCATCAGGCAGCATATAGAATTGTGGAAAGGTAGGCTTGAATCAAATGGTGTGATTGGGTGAAATAGACTGGGTCTGGGATGAGTCAGGCATCAGAGACATACACTGTGCATAGTCTTGTTCAATATTTTTATTGGAAGTAGGTAATAACAACAACAACAAACATTGCATGAGAGACAATGACTAAGTAGTACAATGAACAGGTGTCTTCGTACATAATAACTAGATGATAACATTACATCACGAGTAGAAAAAATGTAGGGGGGGGATGCATGTGGCACAGGCAGTTATAGTGCAATATTTTGCAAAGGAAAATAAGGACCGTGGAGAGGACCTCAGGGGAGAACTACAGAGTCCCTGACCACATGTATTCAGAAAATGTCTGAAGAGGGAAAGATATCCAAAGTAAAAGGTAAGAAGAGAGAAAAAAAGAAAGAGAACGCAGAGGCTAAGGAGAAAAACAGCAAAGCAGGTTGAGATAACAAGGGGGGAAGGAGGGATAGGCCATCTTTTCCGGATCAGGGCAGAGGATTAACTGGGGTAGGAGATTGGTTTCACAACCTTAAGATTCCAGAAGCCGGAGCTCAAAGTGCGGAGGGAGGAAATGATCCACCAACAGTCACCAAATTTTCAAGTGCCATGGGATCTTATCTAAGATGGTCGCCTCAATCTTACTGTGGATCATAGCTTGGGTGGCCCTTTTTTTAGTCTCCACGAGCAGAGAGATGAGGCTTTCCAGGCCTTAGCGACAGTCTGTTTAGGAGCTGTAATGATATATATTGCTAGTTTTGATTGGGCCTTTGCAAGGTCATGTGGACAGTGGTTCAGCAAGGCAAAATCTGGGTCGGGGGTGGCCGGTCTGCTTAGCAGGGTGGACAATATTCTGAAGATTTCATCACAAAATTGCTTCATGATTGGACACGTCCACCAGATATGCACATATAGTATGTGTCCTGTTCTCCGCACCTCGAAAACACGTGGGAGGGTAGGTCGAAAGGTATTTCATACTCTGTGCATAAATTTTCAATTAAACTTTCAGTATGTCCACACCTTTGGTGGAAGTTATGGACTTTCTATAAATCAAATTGGCTAACATTTCAAAGGAGGAAACTAGGGCAGCCTCAGTAGCCATAGCTGCATTATTTAACTTGAGATGCGTAATCATATAGATGAAAATTCAGGTGAGCCAGGCCACCTTGGGCAGTAGGAAGCTATAGGGTATTTAAAGAGGTTCTAGGGTTCTTTGGGCACCACAAAAAAAGGAAATTATAGAATCAAATTATTTAAAAAAAATTGTTAGGAATATACACTTGGCCGTTAGACAAAATATATAGGAATTTGGGTAAGAAAACCATTTTAAACAAATGTATCCTTCCCAGGAGGGTCAAAGGCAACTTTTCCCAACTAGTAATTTTCATTTTAAAGGAGGCTATACAGGGAAAAAGATATCTAAAGTCTATTCCATTCTTCCGACATTAAAAATCTCTTTTTAGTGGGGCTTTTTGTTTGTTCAACCCACATATGACTTCGATAAACACATCATCCATCTAAGCTATCCTCATTGATCTATTTCATATTACGTCTTTAATGTTGTCTGCTAGTTTCAAATCTATTATGCCAGATAAACCACATTGTTGTGAATATGTTATATAATGATCTTCATACTACAAACATTCCATGGCGGATGCAAGGGTTGTAAAGGGTTACATTTTGGCATGGAGTTCCCCTTAAAATCCATACCAGACCTAAGAGTCTGGTATGGATTGGGGGGGTGGGAGACAGCTGATGATTTATCATTGTTTAATTGAGCAAAGCTATGCCCAATCAGGGCTTAGAATGCACTGTGCCGCTCGCAGTGCATTGTGGGGCGCTCGCGGGTTAACATCCCACCAAGCACCCCGAAAGTTCGGGTGTTCGCCGATCAGGCAAACAGACAATGTTTTGGCTAAGCTGTTGCTCAGCTCGAACTGTTTGCCCAACTCTGACAGTGAAGAGCCTCTCCTCTGGTTACAGATCGCTTCTGTCTTTAACTGTCTCTCTGCCTCAGCCTCTCTGAGCTGCTGAAGGAGAGAAACAGAGAAACATACCTTTCTTGGAAATGTCCTGCAATAGCTCTGTCGTTGAGCTAGAATGATAGAAATAGGCAATATTTTTAAGTATCTATTTAATCAAATCCTTTTTATTATTTTATATGAAAACAACATTGACACAATACAGACAAAACCACAAAAATAGAAATCACACCAAATCAAACCCCCCCCCCAAAAAAAAAATGTATAAATAAAAATAAACCCTAAACCACTTTTTAAGTATAAAAGCCAGGAAGGAAGCATGAGATTTATTCATTAGACATGTGGAATTAATTTTGTTCCGAATAGTTTTTTTGAAACCCATTTAACAAATTTGAAAATTTGAATATTTGAAAATTTGGAAATTCGAATATTTGAAAATTGCAAAATTCGAAAACCCAAAAATGTAAAAATCAGAAATAATAACTAACTAATAACAACTTAACTATTACTAACTATTAAATTGTAGGTATTGGAATTTCCTTTCAAATTTGGCTGTTAGTGAACGTAACGAATATGAATTTATCCAAAGCTATGAATTATCCCAAATAACGAATGCCATATCTAAAGGAATGGAACGTAATGAATTAATATTAATAATAAAAACAATAATAATAATAATAATAACAACTTTTTATTATTATTTATTATCATCATTATAATTTATTATTAATTTGTTTCATGCTATTTGTTTAGATGCGGCATTCGTTATTTTGGATAATTCACAACCTTGGATAAATTCGTATTCGTTACGTTCACTAACATCCAAATTTGAAAGGAAATTCCAATACCTAAAATTTAATAGTTCGTTATTATTAGTTAGTTAGTTAGTTATCATTTAGAGTTTTCATATTTTCGTTCTTTTTGAATTTTCGGATTTTCTTTCTTATTTTCGGATTTTTGAATTTACAAATTTTCAAATTTATAAATTTACAAATTGCAATCATAATGAATGACCCGAAAAAACCCCCAAAAAAACAAAAACGAATTAAACTAAAATGAAAACGAACAAATTTTTCGACAGTGCACATGTCTGCTATTTATTAAAATAAAATATAGGGATAAGTAGTAACAGAAAGTACATGTGTAGTGCATTGGTTACAGGCCACTTTTTTTTTACTATTTTCTCATGTCTGGCAAAATATATACTTATTTATGTACAGCTTTAGAGTTATGTAATACCCACACAAGTACTTCTGAATCTGTTCACCAAAAGAGTCTGTCCTCATCTCCTCCTATCTTTTTTTTATCAGCTTTTGAAGCGTTATGTTATTTGAGATAAGAAAAACAGCAGTAGTTTTCCACTGACGTTTAGTCACAGAGTTTTGCTCACGTAATTGTCTTAACTGTAGCTGGTGAACTGATGTTACTTTAGGAAAGAGTTTAGCAGTTCTAAGTGGGAGAGCTTTTGTAGCTGAATTTCTAAACTGAATGTTTTTTCTGCCAAAATGCGTAGACTTGGCATAGATTTATTGTTCTGAGAAATTGAATCTTCATAATAAATGCTGTTCTTTTGGTGCTTCCTGTTCTGGAAAAGACTGCCCCCCCCCCCCCTTCCATTTCTTGTATGTGTGTCACAGGAACAGGAAGTAAGCAAAAATATTCCAACGTGGTCACAGATAGAAGTTTTAAGTATAAGTTCACATTTTCACAAAAATGAAAAAGGTGAACACACTACACACTCCCTGGACGTGTGCAGAACGGAAAAAATTCTATTGTTTAATTTTGTTTTGATTCGTTATTTACATAAATTTGTTTAGTTATATTTGTTTCATTCGTTAAATTCGTTTTTGGAATTCGTTTTGTTTATACGTTTTAGAATCGATTTGAATTTGACTGTGTGTCATGGTGATCAGCAATATTGGGATTCCATAGAGGATAGTTCTCTCTCTCTTTCTTTTTACTCTCTACACTACTCACTTCAGCTACCAGACAGAGTCTCGCCATCTTCAGAAGTTTTCTGATGACTTTGAGGTAGTAGGATGTATCACGGTTAGGGAAGAGACTGAGTATTAGATATCTGCATTCGTTTGCGTCCGAATACATTTTCGTCCAAATTTCGGGTATTTTCGTTATCGTTTTTCTAAAACTTGCAGAATCTGAAAACCAAAAAATCCGACATAAACAAATGCTTTATTTTTGTTTTCATTGTAACAGTTCGATATAGATCGGAGATTCGACATGACGCTGATAATAGAGATCTGTGTCCATCGAACCTGTGGTCGAATGTGCCTTACCTTAGCTCTATTAGTTCAAGATTATTCGACATAGAGAGAAAAGATTCAAAATGAAGATTCGACGAAGCAGTCGCCGCGAGCGGACATTTATGGTCAAATGCTCCGCCAGTAGGCTATAGAAGAATTCTAATGTTGGTTGACTAGTAATAATAATTAATAAATATAATTATTACTAGTGTCATACAACATTAGAATTCTACTATAGCTTGTAGGCGGAACATTCGACCGGAAATGTACGATTGCAGCGTCGTACAGCGTAGCTTCTCCGTCGAAACTTCTTAGAACATTCGACAGACACCATAAGCCTTCAATGACAGATTCGAACTTAATTATTTCGGATTTTCGGACGAATGCATTTTTTAACGAAACAAAATAAATAAAAACTAATTTCGGGAGTAACTAAATACATTTATTTTTCGGACGAAAACCAAATTCCGAAATGAAATATTTCAGTGTGCACATGTCTACTGAGTATAGGACTGTGGGGGAGAACTTTGTCACATGGTGTGAAGTTTATCATCTCTATCTAAATGTGACAAAGACAAAGGAGCTGGTTGTAGATTCAGAACGAGGAAGCCACCAGAGACCCCAAGCAAAGAGTCGCTGTGATTGGCTCTTTACCCCAATTTGTGATCAGCTGTGTCTGAAGGACATGCCGATCACAGATAGGGCAGAATTCATGCAGCAGTGGGCGCGGTTCTGGGAGGGTATCAATAGACGCCCCCTCCCTCATTTTTCAAGGGGGTGGCACAGTCTTGCAGGCAACCGCGCTGTAGCTGAATGATGGCGTTTCCACCCCCCCCCTCCCCTGTAAGTGCTGCCCAAGGCAAACACCTTTTTTGCCCCTTGGCTGTACTAACCATCCAAAGTTAGAACAGCGATCTCTCCCATTGAGCTGTTGTGTTCTGACATGGGGATAGCCTCCCTGCCAGAATACTCAGAATCAGCCCTCTCTGCCATTGGCTGAAAGTGCTGATCGGGATTCGGTCAGCTGCTGGTTTTCCAGCACGTTCGGCTGACAGAAGACGGCCAAACGTCTGGCTTCTGTCAGACGGACCGACATACACACAGGCCAAATGTCAGACAATTTTTATTGAACCGGCCGATGTCTCCCGATGTTCAGCCTGTGTGTATGGGACTTAAAGAAAGACTAGGAGGAAGAGTGGGGCTTTCAAGTCCCCAGACAGCTGCATCAGCTGTGTGGGCACTGAGAGCTAACTTAAAAGGAGGTGGGGTGCGTGTAGGGTGTTAATTCACTTTCATTTCATATGGTGAACTTATACTTTAACTCAATTAATTCTTAGGCTAGGTTTACACTTGTGGTTGGAGGGCAGTAAAAACACGCAGTTGATCTGCATTTTTACTGCCCCAACCGCTCCCCCTTATGCAAGGACAAATGTCAAAAATGATCCTGGTTGCAGCAGGGTGGTGCAGGTTTTAATGGTTAAATTGGGTAGTGAACATAACACCTCCTCACTGCCTGGAAAACACCCTCTGAAAAATGATCCCCAGAGTATCATCCTTCAGAGGGCCACACATGTATAAATGAAGATCTGCGTTCTGGACCTTCATTTTTGAACACACAGGACCCTAAACGCCGGTACAACATTCAGCCTCATTCAGCTGGGTGCTGCATCTGCACCTCCCAGGCACATTAAACCTCTGTAGATTGCCCGTGTGCAGGGAACCTTACTTTAAAATATGTTCTGCAGGATTTAGCCTCTCAGCCTGGTTATACCTTCTAAACTTTTATGGAAATTTGTGGTATAAGCAGTGGCGGCTGGTGGGACCCGGAGAAGCCGTAGGCAACGACAGCACCACCCTTTACCTGATCGTGTCTGTGATCTCCTCTTCTCCTTCTCCCAGAGATGCGGGGAGCAGTGGCCATAGATGTGGGGAGCAGCCCACAGGTGCAGGGAGCAGTGGCCATAGGTGCGGGGAGCAGCCCGCAGGTTCAGGGTTCGGTGGCCATAGGTATGGGGAACAGCCCGGAGATGTGAGGAGCACAGCCATAGGTGTGGGGAGTGGAGGCCATAGGTGCAGGGAGCGGCGGCCATACGTGCGGGGTGCAGCCCGGAGGTGCGGGGAGCAGCGGTCATAGGTGCAGTGAGCAGCTCGCAAATGCCGGGAGTGGCAGCCATAGGTGCAGTGAGCAGCCTGCAGGTGCAGGGTTCGGCGGCCATAGGTATGGGGAACAGCCCGGAGATGTGAGGAGCACAGCCATAGGTGCGGGGAGTGGCCTGGAGGTGCGGAGAGTGGAGGCCATAGGTGCAGGGAGCGGCAGCCATACGTGCAGGGTGCAGCCCGGAGGTGCGGAGAGCAGCGGCCATAGGTGCAGGGAGTGGCAGCTCCGGTGTCTGCTCCTCCTCACAGCATGCTATAGGTCTGAACTGTGATCTCTTCTCCTTCTCCTGGAGGTGAGGAGAGTGGTGGCCATAGGTGCGGGGAGCGGGCCAGAAGTGCGGGGATCGGCTGCTCCGGTGTCCGCTCCTCCTTACAGCGTACAATAGGTCCGAACTGTGATCTTCTCTCCTTTTCCCGGAGGTGCAGGGAGCGGCAGCCATAGGTGCGGGGAGCAGCCCAGAGTTTCGGGGAATGGCGGCTCCAGTGTCCACTCCTCCTCACAGCGTACTGTAGGTCTGGCGGGCTGTGATCTCCTCTCCTCCTTCTCCCAGAGGTGCGGCGGCTCCGGTGTCCCCTCCTCCATCTCCTACAGCGTACTGTTCCTCTTCCACTTAAGCGCTAGTCGTACAATAGGATCGCTAATGCCCCGTACACACGAGAGGACTTATGTCCGACAGACTTCCAAAGGAGTTCCGCCGGAGTTCCGCCGGAGTTCCGACGGAGTTCTGACAGACTTTTCGGCCGAACGGACTTGGCCACACACGATCACACTAAACTCTGACGGATTCGAACGTGATGACGACCCGACTCGAATAAGGAAGTTCATAGCCAGTAGCCAATAGCTGCCCTAGCGTCGGTTTTAGTCCGTCGGAGTAGCATACACACGAGCGGAGTTTTCGAAGGGGACCGGGTCCGGCGGAGTTCCTTCGGGAAAATTTGAAGCATGCTTCATTTCTAAAGTCCGTCAGACTTTGGCGAATCAAAAGTCCGTTGCAGCCCACACACGATCGGATAGTCTGACGGACTCGGTCCTTCGGACTTTGGATGTTGAAAAGTCCGCTCGTGTGTACGGGGCATAACGCTTAGGCCAATTGGGAAACAGTTCTCACGACCTGCCTCCTGATTGGCGGGGAGGAACTTTAGTCTGAAAATAACGAAAATTAGTTCGCTATAGTCACACAACAGGGTGCGATCAGGACGCAGTGCTCTGCGCCCCCCGAGCCCACCCATTTTTGAAACCTATTAGAGCCTCTAGCTCTAATCACATTTACAATAATTAAAGTGTTAAGCTGGCCATACATTATACAATTTTCTTATTCAATTTCCTTTAGATGTACCTTCAACTATGTAGTACAAGGGCTTTCCTGATTGAATATAAATTGGAAGTGTTAAGGTTTGACCTCATATTATATGGTTTTGTTAAATCCAAAGGAAAATTGTACAAGAAAATTGTATAATGTATGGCCAGCCTGAGGCCCCATTCACACCTGAGCGATTAGCTGCTTGAAGCTCAAAAAATGCTGGAGGAGAAAAAAATCTATTATTCTCTATGGAGATGGTTCACATCTCCACTCCAGGCTGCCTGAAGCTCAAACAAGTTCTGGAGCTTTTTTCTGTTGCCCGAATCGGGGCAGCTTTGGGTGTTTTTAGCGTGTTGGTATTGCCATAAAAATTAATGGAAATGTGCAATTCGTGTGTTTTTGCACGATTCTGTGCTCAATTTTGCTAGATTTTCTGCTCAAATGAAGAAAAGTTAAAAAAAATAGTAATAATATATGAATAAATACATGTAAAATAAATACACAAATAACTAAAAATCATCATAAATAAGTAAAATAATATGTAATAATACATTCATAAATAATAATTAACCTCTAACCTTAAAAAATATTAAATACATTACTATTCTTATTATTCTTATTATTATTATTATTATTAATAATAATAATAATAGTAATAATAATAATTAGGGATGCACCAATACCATTTTTTTTTTTACAATGAGTGTGAGTACCGATACTTTTTTTAGTACTCGCCGATACCTACCGCAAATGTTTTGTTTTTCACTGCAGCTGTCAGCAATGGCACAAAGCATTGAAAAGTTGTTTACAAATGAAATAAATAGTTTTTTTTTTTAAATTTTGCACTTTTTCAATGTTAAATGTGTAAATATATGTTAATATATATGTATAAAAATATTCACTAACAAAGCAAACAAAAAAAGTTAAAATTTTTTATTGTTTATAAAATAAAAAAAATAAAAAAAAGCAGGAAAATAATAATTAAATGGAGGAGATTAGGAAGTTAAATAAGGCTGAATAGAGTAAATTAAAGGGTTGATAAAGGGTTAAACAGAGGAACATTTGTTCATCCCTTTGATCTGCAGATGAAGAAACAGAAAGATACAAAACAATGTTTCTTTTTATCTTTGTGTTTCAGCAGCTGAGCAATGTTATTAATAAACATTTTTTTTTTTTTCCACAGCTACAATTACCGGACTTCTTTAACACTTCAGCTGTCAACAGGGGAGACTCACTGACAGCTCAAAGAACCGAGCCTGAAAGAATCGGTTTCAGGTATCAATGCATTTGCATGAGTACCGATACTTGTGCAAATACTCGGCACAGATACCGATACTAGTATCGGTCCAACCCTAATAATAATAATAATAAAATAACAATACCCAAACTCGAACAAAAAAAAGACATTATTAATATGTTCTGGTCCATACTGTGTGTTTGTGTGCCTGGCTACTCTATCACCCTAAACTAGGAAAAAGATCTGGGACAAAATAAATTTTTTAAGTAACTATATTAGCGAATAATTATTATTTATTATTTTGTCCCAGATCTTTTTATCCTAGCAACACGGCACGCCCGCGATCGCCATGCTGCGTGCCCCACAGAAGAGGATGTCACCTCCTTGGCCGTGGCCCAGCTGGTTCGGAAAGTACTCTTAAACCCCTTTCACATTGAGGCACTTTTCAGGCGCTTTCACGCTAAAAGAAAAGCGTCTGAAAAGCTCACGAAAACCCTTTTCCATTAAAATCAATGAATGCTTTCACACTGGTGCGCTGGCAGGGCAGTGAAAAAACGCCTCTCACCATTGAAATTAATGAAAAGCTCTTCAAAAGTGCCTGAAATGCTCTTGAAAAGTGTTCAATGTTTTACTGGTGGTTTAGAAGCGCCTCAGTGAGAAAGCGGCCTTAGTACTTCCAAAAAAGGTAAGTTAGAAACTAAGACCACCTCTCAAAATTGGGTGGAACTCCACTTTAAGATGAGCTGCTGGGGCACACTCCTGGTGAATTTTTGGATGGTGGAAGTAAGTGTAATCACAACTTTTAAGAACGGGTGTCTACCTAGCACTTGATCTTCACATCTCATCATCAATTATTTCAAAATATTTTTTTGCAAATGCACTTCATCACTTGGGATTGAATTTTGATATGTTATTTCATTAAATGGATGTTTATTTTGTTGGATACAGCTTATGGACAATATCATATATTCATTAAATACTTGGCGTCCGCACTATAACCAAAAGACGGTGCAGAGTGGGCCTTAATTGCTGGGAGGGTGTCCCTGGGGGTCGCTTACTGCGCGCTCTGTGATCACTGAGTCTATGAGACTTGGCTGATCACAGATCCGAGTAAGGGGTCGCTCTCGGCCACTTACCATGTGATCAACTGTCAGCCAATGACGGCTGATCACGTGATCTAAAAAGAAGCTCGGTAATCAGTACTTTTTTTTCCCTCATGCTGTCAGCGTGAGGGGAAAAAAAGAAAATCGCCTGCTTCTGTCAGAGGGACATTGGCCCCTCACTCAGAAAGCTGCGGCTGTGCCCACCAATGTCACCTGCCAGTGCCCACTGTGCCATCTACCAGTGCCCACAGTGCCACCTACCAGTGCCCACAGTGCCACTCATCAATGCCCACCAGTGCTGCCAATCAATGCCCATCACTGTCTAATAATCAGTGTTTCCTATCAGTGCCGCTTATCAGTGCCACCTATCAGTGCCACCTATCAGTGCCAACCATCAGTGCCACTTATTAGTGCTGGCTCATCATTGCCACCTATCAGTGCCCATTAGTGCCGCCTTATCAGTGCCTATCACTGCCCATCAGTGCCGCATATCAGTGCCCATCAGTGCCGCCTATCAATGCCCATCAGTGAAGCCTCATCAGCGCACATCGGTGAAGGAGAAATATTACCTGTTTCCAAAATTTTATAACAAACTATGAAACAATTTTGGTCCCTTTTTGTTTTATTTAACAGAAAAATAAAAAAAAACAGCAGCAATTAAATACTACCAAAAGAAAGCTCTATCTGTGTGAAAAAAATGATAAAAATTTTGTTTGGGTAAATTGTAGCATGACCGCGCAATTGTCATTCAAAGAGTGACAGCGCTGAAAGCTGAAAATTGGTCTGGGCAGGAAAGGGGTTTAAGTGCCCGGTAATCAAGTGATTAAAGCGGAGGTCCACCCTAAAGTGGACCTTACGCTCATCGGAACCCTCCCCCCCTCCGGCGCCACAATTGGCACCTTTCAGGGGGGAGGGGGGTGCAGATACCTGTACAGTACAGGTATCTGCACCCACTTCCGGGCTAGCTCTCTGCGGAAAGGGGCGTAGATTACGCCCCTTTCCGCAAGTGCCCCGCTGCCTGCTGGGAAACACACAGATCCCAGAGGCAGCGGGGACCGTCCTTATTGCGCAGCGCGACTCACGCATGCGCAGTAGGGAACCGGGAAATGAAGCCGAAAGGCTCCATTTCCTGATTCCCATACCCAAGATGGCGGCAGCAGCACCCGAGAGACGATCTACAGATCGGCTTCGGGTGCCGACATCGCGGGCGCGCTGGACAGGTAAGTGTCACTATTTTAAAAGTCAGCAGCTGCAGTATTTGTAGCTGCTGGCTTTTAAAAAAAAAAAAAACGCGGAGTCCCGGCGGACTCCCGCTTGAAGTATATTATGTTATTTACTCATTTATGTGTATATGAGCCATTCACAGCACTTTCGATTTTGATTCGCTGCCAAAGTAATTTGGACTTTTTTATATATGGTTTAAAGTTTTTGCTGTCTTCACTCAACACTATAATTAGCACTTTGAAGGTATTGCCGCATTTTTTTTATTTATTTTATGAACAGACTGGAGCACCCTTAGATTAGGCAAGCATACACATCTTTTCTTGTCCACATGGCTGCCTATTGTAAACTGTAAAGTAGTATTCTTCTAAAAGGGATGAAACACAGACAACCAGAGATGCCTGCAAAAACCTTAGAGATCTTCCAGAGCACTCAGAGCCACAAAACCCGAATACAACTTAAAGTAGAAGTCCACCCTAACACTAAAATCTGTAAATCTACGGGCCTCCACAATCTAAAGCCTCATACACACGGTACGATTTTTGGCATCTGATTTTTGTCAAAGGGCCATGTGCCAGGATCTTGCCTTGCATACTAACGGTACACAATAGTCTTGCCACAAACACGTATGCAGTGATATCCCTAAAAAAGAGATCAATATAGCTGGTAAGCGGCAGTCATTTCTCAGGTTGAGGAATCTTTCTATCTCAATTCATCACTATTCCTTGGGTGTTTATAGTTTTAAGTCACCAATGATCAGTGAACTGAGGATTCTTTATATATGAATTTATGCTGGAAGTGTTGCATAATTGTGGAATTTTCATCCATCTTTTTAACACTTTAGTGTGGACTTTTCAACAGGGTTTTCTAGCCCTATAATAACTGTGATCCATGTTTTTTTACAGTTTAAGTTTAATAGCTTTCATTTTTTGAATTACATGTTAATTTTTTGCAATATTATGGTTCATCATGTACTGTAAAGTGAATTGGGGGCTACTATAGTCTCCATTAACACAGATCATATATGTGATCATATCTCCCTCTACTTCACCTCCTCTCCCTCCAACCGCCTTAAACTTACCCGCAGAAACCTACGTCATCTCAACCCTTCTCTTCTCTACTCTGCTATCGACAACCTCTACGACAAAATCTCACCCCTATCCTGCACCAACCTAGCCACTTCTGTTTACAATGCTTCACTTCTAGCCTCTCTGGACTCACTGGCCCCCTTCACTACACACAAAATCAAGCCCTGACCCCTTCAACCTTGGCAAACAGATGTCACTAGAAGTCTGAAAAAACATAGTCGTGCTCATGAGTGCCTGTGATGTAAGACCAAGTCTCAGAGAGATTTCAACCAATATAAATCTGCCCTCCCAAATTATTTTATCACTCTCATTAGCAACTTATCATCCTGTCCCCGTCAACTTTTCTCTACCTTCAACTCTCTACTTTGTCCTCCACCCGCCAACTAACTCACTGTCCAGGAGATTGGCAATCACTTCAAACAGAAGATTGATACAATTTGCGCGGAGATCTCTACTGTTCTGATACCCTCCATGCTTTACACTTCATGCCCACAGGCACAATCATTACTTCCCTCTCTCAACCCGACCACTATAGACGAAGTTGCTAAACTACTTGGTAATGTCCACCTTACCACCTGCCCTCTGGATCCTGTTCCCTCACAAATGCTACATTCACCCTCTGGCTCTATGCTACACTCTCTAACCCACATCTTCAATCTCTGCCTCTCTTCTGGCATCTTCCCCAACTCTCTAAAACACGCACTTGTCAGACCCATACTTGAAAAGCCATCACTGGACCCATCCAATTTTAACAACCTATGCCCCATCTCCTTGCTCCCCTTCTTATCCAAACTCCTCAAACGTCTGGTCTACAACCGACTGAGCATCCACCTGCCTGATAATAGCCTTCTTGATCCCCTTCAGTCTAGATTTCGTCCTCAACACTCCACAGAAACTGCTCTCCTAAAACTAACAAACGATCTACTAAAGGCCAAAACCAATCGACACTATTCTGTACTCCTACTCCTGGACCTCTCTGCTGCCTTTGATACGGTTGACCACCCCCTCCTTCTCAAAAAATTCCACACCTTTGGTCTCTGTGATTGTACTCTTTGCTGGTTCTCTTCCTACTTATTCAACCACACCTTTAGCGTTTCTTATAACTCTACTTCCACCTCTCATCTTCCTTTCTCTGTTGGGGTCCCCCAAGGTTCTGTTCTTGGACCGCTCCTATTTTCAATCTACACCTCATCCCTGGGTCAACTAATAGCCTCCCATTACTTCCAATACCACCTCTACGCTGACGACACTCAAATCTATTTCTCTACCCCTCAGATCACTCCCTCACGTATCACTAATTTACTATCAGATATATCAGTCTGGATGTCACACCACTTCCTCAAACTCAATCTATTCAAAAACCGAACTTATAATTTTTCCTCCCCCCATATGCCCCATTCCCCTGATCTCACTGTCAAAATCGATGGCACAACCATAAGTCCATGCCCACATGCCAAAGTTCTAGGTGTAGTCCTGGCCTCTGAACTCTACTTCAAGCAACACATCCAATCACTGTCCAATTCCTGCCGCCTCAACCTCCGCAACATCTCCAAAATATGCCCCTTTCTAACCAATGACACAACAAAGCTCTTAATTCACTCGCTGGTCATCTCTTGCCTCAACTATTGCAACTCCCTTCTCATCGGCTTACTTCTAAATAGTCTATCACCTCTTCAATCTATCATGAATGCTGCTGCCAGACTCATCCACCTTACCAATCGCTCTGTGTCTGCTACTCCTCTCTGTTAATCCCTCCACTGGCTTCCACTCAGCCAAAGAATTTAATTCAAAATACTAACAACTACGTACAAAGCCATCCACAATTTTGCCCCCAGCTACATCACTAGCTTAGTCTCTAAATATCAACCTACTCGTTCTCTTCATTCCTCTCAAGACCTCCTGCTCTCTAGCTCCCTCATCACCTCCTCCCATGCTCGCCTCCAGGACTTTTCCAAAGCCTCTCCAATCCTATGGAATGCCCTACCCCAATCTGTCCGCCTATCTCCTACTTTATTAGCTTTTAGACAATATCTGAAAACCCTTTTCTTCAGAGAAGCCTACCCTACCCACACCTAACACCTGTATTTTCATTTTCTCCATCAGCTCATCCCCCACAGTTATTATCTTTGTTTCAACATGACCCTCCCTTCTAGATTGTAAGCTCTAACGAGCAGGGCCCTCTAGTCCCTCCTGTATTGATTTGTATTGTAATGTCCGTGCCACTTATCAGTGCCTATCAGTGCTGCATATTAGTGCCACTGTCATATGATATAAAAAAAAGTATCGGCTAGCGGTATCAGTGAGTACTTGAGTACTTGAAAAAAGTATCAGTACTTGTACTCAGTCTTAAAAAAGTGGTATCGGTGCAACTCTAGCAACACGGTATCCTCACCTGGTTACCTTTTGACTATGTTTGTAGTTATTAGCTATACCATATAAAAGGCCTACTTGTCTGTGATATATATGTTATCATTCTCAATCCACTTTCCGCCACTGACCTTGGCGTCTGTTCACTGTTTTGTGATTTTAGCTTTATTCATTAAAAAAATGAAAATATTGTCAAAAAAGGGACCTAAGTGAATGCAAACTGCATGCGAATTACGGGGTTAGTCCATATGCAGCAGGTGGATCTATAAATAGCGCTCCCTCTCTACATCATGCATTTATTTTATCCTGCGGCGGTGGGGATTTGTTTATACTGCAGCACTGTCCTATGTTTATGTTTGTCTTTCATTGTATGTTTCCACTGGATCTTTCCAAGTCGTTGTGTTCAAGACTCTTTACCCCTTTCCAGTTTATTTATAGAGCAGGAAATTAGTTTACTATTGTGCTATTTACAGCGTTTGATAAGAGACAGAAAGCTTACATTAGGATTATGCCTACGCTTTAAGATTTTCTAGTCCTTTTTGTTCTATCGCTGTTTGCTTATAAAAGCGCAACACACAGCCTCCGACATCGAATCCGAATGAACTGTGAAGAACCATATAGTTGTGTCATGTTTGTTGTGTAGCGTACAAAATACAGTTTATAAAAGGAATAAATGTTTTCTCCTTTCAGCAGCACTGTGCGTTTTGCTGCATAGGCTTAAAAAATAATATGCGGCTCGTGGTTTATTATTTTCCATTTATGAAAACATGAAAACATTTTTTTTTCTTTCCTATGTGTCCCGGATGCTCTTCTGCATGCACGTTTTTATGCGTTTTTGATGCGTTGCAGTGCTTTTCCTTCCTCCTTCTTTTTTCTTCACCTTAACCACTTCAATAGCGGGCACTTTCACCCCCTCCTGCCCAGGACAATTTTTAGCTTTCAGCGCTGTCGCATTTTGAATGACAATTGCACAGTCATACTACATTGTACCCAAACTAAATTTTTATCATTTTCTTCCCACAAATAGAGCTTTCTTTTGGTGGTATTTAATCACCTCTGGGGTTTTTATTTTTTTCTAAACAAACAAAAAAATATCAAAATTATTGAAAAAAAATAGTTTTTCTCAGTTTATGTCGGATGAGGCGGCATTGATAAGGTGGCACTGATGGGTACTGATGAGGAGGCACTGATATGTAGAATTGATGGGCACTGATAGGCGGCACTGATATGCAGCACTGATGAGCATCAGTAGGTGGCACTGATAAGGGGCACTGATAGGCCATGATAAGCGGCACTGGTGGGCCCTGATAGGCGGCACTGATGGGCACTGATAGGTGGCACTGATGGGCTATGACAGGCAGCACTGATGGGCTCTGACAGGCGGCACTGATGGGCACTGACAGGTGGTACTGAATGGCACTGACAGGTGGCACGGACAGGGAGCACTGATGGGCTGCACTGATGATGAGGTACCGATGTGTAACTGACAGGTGTTACTGCTGGGCACTGATTGGCACTGTAATGGGCACTAATTGGCACTGTGGTGGGCACTGTGGTAAACACTGGCAGTCATTTATTATGGGGACACTGCTGGGCACTTATTGGCATGTGATTGCCACATCTGAGGGTGCTGTGCTGATAATCAATGTGCTGATTATCAGCACAGAACCCCCCCCGACAGGTAGAGCAGCCGATTGGCTCTCCCTTTCAGTGCGAACCGAGGAATGCCACTGATCACTGTATTGGTGTCACTGGTCCATAAAAAGTGACACTTAGTGTCAGATGAGTTCATCGCATTGTCGAAGTCCTGCTAAAAATCGCTGATTGCCGCCATTACTAGTAAAAAAAAAAATAAAGTCCCTAAATCTATCACATAGTTGTAGAAGCTGGAACTTTTGCGCAAACCAATCAATATAAGCTTATTGTATTTTTTTTACTAAAAACATATAGCAGAATACATATTGGCCTAAATTAATAAAGAAATTAGATTTTTTTATTTTTTTTTGTTGGATATGTTTTAAAGCAGAAAGTAAAAAATGTTGGGGGGCATGGCCGGGATGGTGGACTGAGCAGACGTGCTGTTTGAGCTCTGCTGGAGGATAATCCGCTCAGTCATCTGATATTTGCGCCAATTACATAAGAAACCCGTGTATGCCTTCTAGAAGCTCGGGGGGTCCCAGACGGGCCAAGAAGCTGAAATTTCTACCGCCCACGGAGACCCTAGAGGACCCTATCCAGCGGCCTACTTCGGTGTGCCTCAGCAATATGGCGTCGCAAATGGACCGCGTGGAGGATGCCCCGCCTGGGATCCCGGAGGTGATGGCGGCTATCACGGCGTGCCAGGTAGCCCTTACTAACAAAATTGAAGCCGTGCAGCTGGACGTCGGGCTGCTGAGTCAAGATATTGATAAAATCCGCTCTCGGATTTCGGTGGCGGAGCAGCAGATTGGGGATGCAGAGGACGCGGTGACCAGCCATGAGGCCTCCATACGAGGGCTCCAGACGAAGTTCAGGGCGCTGGAATATCGAGCAGAGGATGCCGAAAGCAGAAGCCGACAAAACAACCTCCACATAGTTGGACTCCCGGAGGGGGTGGAAGGCAGAAATCCCACCGTCTTTACGGAGGACCTGTTGCGGTCGATTCTACCTGCCGCCCAGTTATCCTCGTACTTCACGGTGGAGAGGGCGCATCGTGTTCCACCGAGGCCTGGTCCGGAGGGCGTGCCTCCGCGCACGCTGATCCTCCGGCTGCTGAATTTCCGCAACCGAGATTAACTTCTCCAAGCAGCCAGAGTAGCAGGAGACATCCCATATCATAACGCTAAACTAATGCTTTTCCCCGACTATACCCTGGAGACGCAGCGGCAGCGTAGGTCGTTTGGCGCGGTCAAGGCCGCTCTACGGGTCAAGAACATTCGCTACAGTATCCTGTTCCCTGCCAAGCTGCGAGTGGTTGATGGTGAGACTGTGTGGATCTTCACCAGCCCTAAGGATGCCAGCGCCTTGGTTGGAAACACTACCCCGCAGATAAGCTGTGGATCTACTGCCCGGGAGGTGCCTTCTTTTCTGTGTGAGTTGGCTTGGGGATGGCTGTGTATGGGACTGCCTGGTGAGACACTTAGACTCTAACTTTTTCCCCGATCAGTGCCGCTAGATGCCTCGCCCTTCCTCCCTTACCAGTCTAGCAGTATGGCCTAGTAGTCACCCCTCGCAGCTCTACTGGAGTGCTGCCCTGGCCGTTGGAACACTCCTTACGTTATCTGCCTGGGTCTTTTCCCCCCGCAGCTACAGTGATCCTTCTGTGTGTTTCCCTGGACATTTTCTTGCATACCGATTTTTCTGTTATCTTTATTGCTCTTTATGTTTTTATTTTTGTCCGTATCCCAGCATCTCATGGCAGAGACATTGACTGTTGCTTCTTTTTTCACCCCACTGTTCTGAGGTTGAGGATATCGGAGCAATCCCGAGTGGTTGCGAGTCCGCCGCCATTTTCCCCATCTGAACTTTGTTCATATCTGTTTGTGGGGGGTACATGCGCCCTCCACTGTTGGGAGGTGCGCGGGGAGGGGGGAGGGGGGGCGCCTGTTGCGACCCATGGGTTACTTGTTCTGTGGTTTATTAGTTTTTTCTTTGTCGGATTGGTTGGTTTGGGAAGGCATGTGCTGCTTATATATGCGGGCTGCCCATCCAGTGGAGCGCAGGGCCCGGGCCCTTGGTGCATAGGAGGCCTGGGGAGGCCGGAGCGGCCGGGGTTCTGTGTGCCGGAGATTGGGTGGAGTTGGTATACCTATGTGGGGATCCTGTTTTTGTGGTGGTGCGGAGATCATGGCTGATTTTACGGTTCTTTCTTAGAATGTCCGTGGCCTCAACTCTGCCATAAAACGGTCCCTGGTGTTTAAATATGTGCAACGGTATACTCCCAAGTTATGTATCTTTCAAGAAACACATCTTATTGGTTCCAGGATCCTAGGATTGAAGCGGGCCTGGGTGGGAGCACACTATCACGCCTCCTACTCTAGCTATGCCAGGGGGGTTAGTGTGCTGGTGCACAAGTCGCTGGATTTTGGGCCCATGCTGATCAAGACAGATCCGGAGGGGCGCTATGTTTTGATTCATACGCTGATTTCCAGCATCCCCTATGTTATTGTAGGCATATATTTACCCCCCTGCGGATGCTGCTCTGCTCTACAGTTTAATGCAGACAGTAGTTCAGCTGGGGGTGGATCGGGTACTATTGGTTGGGGATTTTAATCTGGTCATGTCGCCTGCTTTGGATAGGCTCCGCCCCTCTCCCCTGTCCGGTACTGAGTTGTCCAGCTGGGCCTCTGCATTTGGTTTAACTGACCTGTGGCGGCACTTCCACCCCTCTGACGCACAGTTTACCTGCCTGTCCGCCACATATCGGACACTGTCCAGGTTGGACATGGCTTTTGCGTCCTCTGGTATGCTCCGGGAGACGGTCTCGGCTGAGATCCTCTCCTGGGGCATATCGGATCATGCTCCCTTGCTGATGTCGGTTGGGTTGGGGGGGGGGGGCGGCGGGTCGAGGGTTGTGGAGACTGTCGAAGTACTGGATTGCGGAGGTGGGAATCCGGGACGAAATGCCAGAGGCGCTATGTAACTTCTGGTTGCACAATGAGGGCTCCGCTGACCCCTTGTGCACCTGGGATGCCTTCAAGGCGTGGGTCAGGGGTGAGTATATGAGCAGGATCAGTAAACGTAAAAGGGAGTATGTGCAGTCTCTGCGGCAATTAGAGGATCAAGCTCAGGAACAGGAGAGGAGGTTTGTCGCCAGCCCGAACCCTACTAATTATACTACATGGCAGGGCACCCTTCAGGAGTTATCGCTGCTTAGGATTGACCTGACCAAGAAGTCCATGCTGTCCAGTGCCCAGAGGGTGTTCAAATTCGGGGATAAAAATGGGAGGCTTCTGGCCTGGTTGGCCAGGGGACAATGTGCTATGACCCACATCGGGAGGCTGAGGGACGCTGATGGTTCCCCTTTGACTACCCCTGAAGCGATCAACACTAGATTTCTACAGTATTATTGGGAGCTCTACTCCTCCAGAGCTGCTTACACGGAGGGGGAATTAGCTGGTTTCCCGGATGGGGTGGATTTCCCGTGTCTGGACTCGGCTCAGCGGAAGGACCTAGATCGGGATATCTCTCTTGAGGAAGTACATATAGCCATGGGTTGTATGCAGGCTGGCAAGGCCCCGGGACCAGGTGGTATTCCAATCGAATTCTATTCAACGCACCAGGAGCTCCTGGCCCCCGAGGCTGGTCTCCCTCCTTTCCCAATTTGCTGACTCGGGTTCCCTCCCAGACTCTATGACTGAGGCAGTGGTGGTGCTGGTGCCCAAACCGGGCAAGGACCCTGAAGACAGTGCCGCTTATTGGCCTATTTCGCTGCTTAATGCAGACGCTAAGTTATTAGTGAAGGTCTTGGCACTTCGCTTGATGCAGGTGATTGAGGGCCTGGTTCACCAGGACCAGATGGGGTTCATGCCGGGGAAGGGCACCGACATCATTATTCGTAGGCTATTTCTTAATCTGGATATGCCTCATGACAACATTGGCACCAGAGTCATAGCTTCCCTGGACGCAGAGAAGGCTTTTGACTCTGTGGAATGGGTCTATCTCTGGGAGGTGCTCCGTAGGTTTGGGATAGGCCCTAGATTCCTAGGATGGCTACGAATGTTGTATGGAGGCCCGAGGGCCCGGATCCGTACTAATGACACCCTTTCCGGGTTTTTTCTCCTCCAGAGGGGCACCAGGCAAGGGTGCCCATTGTCACCCAGCCTTTTTGCATTGGCCCTTGAGCCGTTGGCGATTCTGATTAGGGGGTCGGCTGCGGTGAAGGAGCTTCGGGTGGGCCCTCTGGAGGAGAAAATCTCGCTGTATGCGGATGATGCCCTGCTGTATCTACAAGATGCGGGGGCCTCATTGCAGGCAGCTCTAAACATCTTCACTGAATTTGGGGAATCCAAATTAACTGGACTAAATCTGTCCTCTTCCCGCTAGATCCTCAGGCGCGTGCGTCGCAGTCACCGACCCCTCTGATTTGGGTGGAGGAGTTAAGATATCTGGGGGTAGTGATCACGAGGTAGCTTCGGGCATTCCATCGTCTCAATCTTCAGCCCCTGGTGGGGAAACTTAGGGAACATTGCGCTCGATGGAGGGAGTTACCTCTATCCCTACTGGGACGGATTAACATCCTCAAGATGATGTTCCTGCTGCGGTTTCTGTATCTGTTCCGCAATTGCCTGGTGTGGCTCCCTGGTTCCTTTTTTAGAGAGCTGGAGGGACACTTTTCTGTGGGGTGGCCGATCCCCTAGACTAGCCAGGACTACCCTTCAGCTGCCAGTTCAGTGTGGGGGACTGGCTATGCCAAATCTTCAAATCTACTATTGGGCGGCGATCTTAGTTTCGGTGAGATGGTGGTTTGAGCAATCTAGGACCAACGCAGCGGTGGGCCTCAAGGCGGCGGTTCTTGGTTCCTTGCGAGAGCTCGGGAATCTGGTGTACAGGGGTCCCAGGGCGTATCGGTCCCTTCCGTCCCCTACCAAAACAACCTTACGAGTATGGGTGGTGGCCAGAAAGAGATTCCTTCGGGAGGACCAGTATTTGCCCTTTACCCCGTTGTGGGGCAACCCAGGTGTTCCTCACTTCCAGACGATACCGGACCCGCAGTTGTGGGCCCGCTATGGCATTCGGATTCTTCGGGATGTCTAAGCTGAGGGGTCCTTGCTTCCCTTTATGTGTCTGGTGGAGAGATCGGGGCTTCCTGGGGCTATGCTTTTCAGATACTATCAGCTGAGCCATGTGGCCAGGGCTCATTTCCCTAGGCCTATTGTGCTGCGGGCAGACCCAGTTGAGGACACCCTGGCGCAGGAATCCCTTAAAAAGACTCTTACTACACTTTACCAGGTCCTGTTGCGCTCTGACTCTCCTAGGATGAACACCCTCTGGGACAAGTGGCATGCGGACATCCCCAGTTTGGATAAGCAAGCTTGGGAGGAGTGTTTTGAAGATGGGTCCCGGTTGCTGATCTCCTCTAGAGACAGGTTAATCCATACGAAATCTTTGCACCGAGTGTACTTTACGCCGCAGAGACTGCACAGAATCTATCCCCATAGGTCTCCGGAGTGCCCCAAGTGTCACTACCCTAATGGTACTTTCCTACATATGTTTTGGGAATTCCCCCGTATTGTAAGGTTCGGGCGGGCCGTTTTTGAATGCACTAACAATCGGCTACAGTTGGGAGTGCCTATGTCACCCGAATTTGCCCTTCTAGGGATTCAGGATGACGATCAGCGATCACGGTACAACAAGCTATTACTTTCACTCCTGGCGTTTTACGCCAGGAAGGAAATTCTTCGGCACTGGATATCGTCTTTGGCCCCCATGGTGGAGTCGTGGGATGCTGCGGTTAATGCTGTCCTCCCACTATCTACCTGGTTAGAGGGTGCCCGCAAAAGTTTGACCGAGTATGGTTACCTTGGGTGGAACAGTTCTGAAACCTTGATGTATTGAATGTAGGGGTGCTGGCCCCCCCCGTCCTCCCCCCCCACCCTTCTCTCCTCCCCTCCCTCCCCTTCCCTTCCTCCCCCCTCTTTTCTTGTTTTTCCCTTTCATTATTGTGGCAATTATGTACCCGGCTACGGGCCCCTTCTTGGTACTCACTGCTTCATTGGTCCGCTAGCTATGTTGTATTAGTCTTCGGTTACTTCTGTAATGTACAAGCCTGTTGTGCTGTCTGTATATTTATTGTTCTGTGATGTCTTCTCAATAAAACCAACCGTGTTGTTAAAAAAGAAAGTGAAAAATGTTTTTTTTTATTTCAAAATCTTCAGCGCAAAAAATAAACCGCAGAGGTGATCAAATACTACCAAAAGAAAGCTCTATTCGTGAGAAAAAAAGAACATAAATTTTTTTTTGGGGGTACAGTATCGTACGACCGCGCAATGGTCAGTTAAATTAATGCAGTGCCATATCGCAAAAAATGGCCTGGTCGGAAAGGGGAGGGGGGTAAAACCTCCCGGAGCTGAAGTGGTTAATATATTCGTGTAACACTTCTAGCAATATCAGGAGAAGAGAAATTATATTTTAAACCCATAGGTTGAGGTCCTAAAATATTATTTACCAGCTTATTGTAGAAGATGCCCTGGGGTCCAGTGTAAGTGATTTACACAAGATGGGCAGAAGGTGAAACATAGTGTGGAATATCAGAACCATTAATCTGCCACATTGCTGCAAAGATGCTAGAAGGTCATTGACACAACTCATTAATCCTTAAGGTTTGTCTTTGCTGATCAACATTTTTACTGTACTGGGTGCTCTACTTTAAAGTATATTTTTAAGTATATTTTAAAGAGGAACTGCAGTCTGCTCACATAATTTGTAATAAAAACATCTTTGCCATTCTGAAGCTTCCCTCCAACCACTTTGCATATTATTTTATATGCGCTGTGATTCTGTATTTGCCAAATATGCTGCAGAAATATCCCTCCACTGAGTCCGGCTGCAGCCATTTTAACTGTGGGCAGCTGAAGCTGCTGCCTGTTCACTTCCTGGATTTACACAGAGGCACGCCTCCAGCTCTGCAGCTCTCATTGGCCCTCTTATCTCCCCACCCCCCTCCCTTCCTGGCAAACTCCCATGAGAGTGAGAGAGAGAGAGCTGTGCATGATGTCATAAGCCTAGGCTAATGACCAGACAAGAAAAAGAAAGTGGGCTGTATAGGGTATTTACTGGCAGAAAAAAAAATGTATTACTATCCAAAGGTAGGGCAGAAGCTTTAATAGATGGAAAGATGAAAAAATGACTGAAGTTCTGCTTTAATTTTTGTTCCCATTCACACAGCATATTCGAATCTCAACCATGGCACTACCTGCCTGGAGTTTGCATGTTCTCCATGTGTCTGCTGTGGCTCCGAGGAGGAGGGTTCTCCCTCGTAATGCATAATCCGTTTGTGATGCCATCTGGTTCCTCCAAATATCTGGTCCAGGTTGCAGGCGTCTAGAGATACTGCTCATACTTGCTGGAGTATCGATACGCCATGTTTTAAAGCTTGTTTGTGAGTATAATTATTTATATATTTTATAAATAAATTTTACCTTTGGTAATGCGCAAGGTCGGTGCACACTCCTTCTCTTTTTGTATGTTTCAGTTCTAAGGATATCCATTGTTCTGAGGAGAACAGCAAGACCTGCAACATTCCATATACTTTTTAAAAAGGGTTGGCTACACCACCTACTCATTTGACCAAGCTTCCAAGCGCAAGAGATTGTATTTTGCTCTGTGTCTGCATCAGTTTCCTCCAGGTACTACATGTACTGTCTCTTTAAAGTGGTTTTAAACCCTTATGCCGCGTACACACGGGCAGACTGTATGGCGTACTTAGTCCGTCGAAACACATTTCAGCGGACAGTCCGCTCGTGTGTGGGCTTCAGCGGACTTTTTCAGCGTGCAGTCTGGCGTACTAAGTATTTCGGATTTTTCGAAATTCTGTCCGTCGTACTTTGGTTTCAGCGGACAATCCGCTCGTCAGTAGGCTAGTTCGAAGGACTAAGAATGGTGCATGCCCAGAAAGGATTTACACGGCGGAAGGGTGCTTTGCTGTGTATTGGACTTCCTATTTCTAGTCCCGTCGTACGTGCTGTACACGTCATCGCGCAAGCTTTCGACGGACTGTTTGGGTATCCGTGTGTGGTCAAGTCCGTTCAGTCGAAAGTATGACGGACTGTCCGTCGGATTGTACGACGGACTAAGTACGCCATACAGTCCGCCCGTGTGTACGCGGCATTACAAACCACTTTGACCTACAGGTAAGCCTAGATTAAGGCTTACCTGTAGGTCCAAGAAATATTTCCTAAACCTACACGGTTTAGGAGATATTTACAAAAAGACAGGCTCCGCTGTCTACGGCGCATACGCCATAGACAGTGGTGAGCAGGCACACTGAGCACACCGCTGCTAATGGCGATATGCGTGAGAGTGATGTCATCGTTGCTCCGGCACTGTGAGTGGCCAGAGCAGCGATACCCAGAAGAAGATGGACGCTCCGTGCTCCAGGGGACAGCGGTGACATCGCTGGCTCCTGTGTCAGGAAAGTGACACATAATGGGCTTCTATGCGATGCATAGTAGCCGATTATGCTTCACAGATCCAAGCAGGATAATGTCATTGATCGGGACATTAAGTGAATTTGATGGAGAACAGACATCCTGGAATTCCTGGGTTGAGAGACTGGAACAGTATTTCAGTGCAAATGCCATCCCAGGTAAAAGGCAAGTAGCAGTATTTCTGACAGTGGTTGGTGCTAAAACATAGGACACTCTTATGCCGCGTACACACGATCGAATTGTCTGGCGGATTCGGTCCACCGGATCAAAGTACGCCGGACAATTCGATCTTGGCGGACTTAGAAAGTAGTTTTGACTCAAAATTTGTCTGCCGGACTTGGCTTTCAGCGAACAATCCGTTCGTCAGTGTGCTAGTCCGGTGGACTAAGAATAACGCATGCTCTGCAGCAAGTACAAGATGGAGGCTATTGGCTACTGGCTATTGAACTTCCTTTTTCTAGTCCTGTTGTACGTGCTGTACGTCATCGCATTAGAAATCACCGGACTTTCAGAGCGTCCGTGTGTGCCCAAGTCCGTTCATTATAAAGTCCGGCGGATTGTTTGCCGGATTGTTTGCTGGACCAATTCCGCCGGACAATTCGATCGTGTGTACGCGGCATTAGGGATCTCCTTTCCCCTGTAAAACCAGCAACTAAAACATTGGCAGAGCTCCTGACACTGTTAGAGGATCACTTCCAGCCTAAACCACTAGAGATTGCAGAAAAATTTTGGTTTTATCAGAGGCAGCAGCAGCCAGGTGAAGAAATTAAAGCTTATGTGCTTGCCCTTCGCAGACTAGCCTCTACCTGTTCTTTTGGGGAGTATCTACCTACTTCACTGAGAGATAAGTTTGTCATGGGACTGAATTGTGAGTCTAGCCAAAAGAGACTCTTAACAGAGAAAGACCTTACCCTTACAAAGGCAATTGAGATAGCTTCAGTGATGGAAAGGGCTGTGAAAGATACAGAGGAATTGAACCCACAGGGCAGAAGGGAAGAGGTGAAACAGGAAGTTTTCAGGACGGCAGTCAAGCCCACTGGAAATACAGACCAAGCTGGAAGTCAGCTTGCTACCGTTGTGAGCATACAGACCATGTTCACAAAGTCTGCTGGTTTAAGGATCAGACCTGTCATAATTGTGGTAAAACAGGCCATACGAAACGAGTTTGCCGTAGCAAGAAGGTGCGGGATAAACAACCTCTGAACCCCAAGACAAAGACATATATGGTGGGAAGATATACACCATCATCTGAGTCAGAGAATAAGGAAGTGCTCCACAGATTAGACATACATCATATGCATTCAGCACAATCCACAATGACTGTAGAGGTAACCGTTGGGGGAAAGAAATTAAAGATGGATGTACACAGGAGCAGAAGTTTCAGTTATCACCCAGAAACAATGGCGACAACTTCAGACCAGAACCACTGTTCGCCTAACACCAATCAAACTGCAGACATATTCAAGCAGATACTCCATCCTCTGGGTTACGCGAAAGATGGGGGACCCCCTCTCTTTGAGAGAGACTGGATTGCTCACTTTGGAATGCCAGACATCGCCATAAATCCCTGTAACACTGTTACAATTCCATTAGGAGTTAATGAGGGATGGGTGGTGTCCCTGAAGCAGCAGTTCCCAAAGATCTTTGATGACCAGTTGGGCGAAATAAAGCATGACTGTGTGAGACTCAAGCTGAAACCCAAAGCTCAGCCTAAGTTCTTCAAAGCTCGGACAACACCTTTCGCACTCCAAGCAGGAGTGGAAGCAGAACTAAGTTGGCTGGAGGAGCAAGGTGTCATCTCAAAGGTAGAGCACAGCGAGTGGGCATCACCAGTTGTACCAGTAAAAAAAGCGAATGGGGACTTACACATTTGTGGCGATTTCCACTGGCACTGAACTCCCAACTGGAAATAGACGAGTATCCTCTACCCAGAGTAGATTACATTTTTGCCTTTCTTGCAGGGGGTCAAAAGTTCACCAAGCTTGATGTCAAACAAGCATATTTACAGTTTGAGGTCCATCCTTCTTCCCTTAAGTTTCTGACCATCAACACCCACAAGGGACTGTATGAGTACAATCGCATGGTGTTTGGTGTAGCTTCTGCCCCAGCCATTTGGCAATGAAAAATGGACGAGATTTTGGCAGACATTCCTTTCACGCAGTGCTTGCTAGATGACATGCTCATCACGGGACGGACCAGGAACACAAGAGGAATGTGGAGCTTGTGTTGGCGAGACTCAAAGAGCAGGGTCTGAAAGTGAACTTAGCAAAATGCCAATTCATGGTGCCTAAATTGGAGTTTTGTGACCACCTTGAGGATGCAGAGGGTATACACACCATGGAAGCCAAGTTTGATGCTTTAGTCGAAGCTCCTGCCCCAACCAACATCCAGAAGCTGCGATCATACCTTGGCTTGCTGAACTATTACCACAAATTCCTGCCAGATCTGGCACACACCTTGTTTCCGTTGAACAAGCCTTTGGAGAAACACTCCAGATGGGACTGGTCGGCTGCATCCCAATGTGCTTTCGAAGTCTCTGTTGGCGTCACGCATGCTTGTGCACTATGACCTCCAGAAGCCTCTCACCTTGACTTGTGATGCCTCACCCTATGGTCTGGGGCCTATACTATCTCACATCTTACCAGATGGGTCAGAAAAACCAGTGGCATTTGCCTCCAGGTCTTTGGCAAAAGCAGAAAGCAATTACTCACACATTAACAAAGAGGCTCTTGCACGGATATGGGAAATTAAGAAGTTTCATCTTTACCTGTATGGTAGGGAACTCACCATACTGACAGACCATAAACCACTCCTTCAGATCTTTAGCCCTGACAAAGGCATCTCTCAGACTACTGCAGCCCGCCTCCAACGCTATGCCCTATTCTTGGGAGCATACAGCTACAAAATCCAGTATTGTGGTCACGATGCCAATGCTAATGCAGACACAATGTCCCGACTGACAGGGAGGTCGATGGACTCTTCTCCACCGGTCAAGAGTTGTCGATACACCAGCCTGTCCTTCTTGTCTTCTGGGGAGATAGCAGCCCATACAGCCAAGGATACCTTTCTGAAAACAATACTCTCCTGGGTACGGTCCGGTTGGCCTGCAACCGTCACACAGTATTATGAACCTTATTTCTGTAGGTGTATGGAATTAACTGTGGCTGGCAACTGTGTTTTATGGGGGGACGGAGTGATCATTCCACAGACCCTCCGGAGACACATTCTGGACTTGCTACATAATGGCCATCCCGGGGGCACACGTATGAAACAAAAGGCCCAAGGCTATCTGTGGTGGCCAAACCTAGATTCACATATGTGAATGCTTGTGCTGGATGTGCACAAACTGCAAGAGACCCTCCTCGAGGGTGCTCCAGCCCTGGACTTGGCCCACGGTTCCTTGGTTTCACCTACACTTGGACTTTGCAGGCCCGATCAGAGGACACATCTTCTTGATCATAATGGACACCCATTCAAAGTGGCCTGAGGTAATTCCTGTTACTCAGCCAATGACTAAAGCCGCGTACACACGGGCGGACTGTCTGGCCAACTTAGTCCGTCGAAACACATTTCAGCGGACAGTCCGCTCGTGTGTGGGCTTCAGCTGACTTTTTCAGCGTGCAGTCTGGCGGACTAAGTATTTCGGAATTTCCGTAATATTGTCCGTCAGACTTTGGTTTCAGCGGACAATCCGCTCGTGAGTAGGCTAGTTCGACGGACTAAGTATGGCGCATGCTCAGAAAGGATTTACACGGCGAAAGGTTGCATTGCTGTGTATTGGACTTCCTATTTCTAGTCCCGTCGTACGTGCTGTACACGTCATCGCGCAAACTTTTGACGGACTGTTTTGCATCCGTGTGTGGTCAAGTCCGTTCATTCGAAAGTAGGACGGACTGTCCGTCGGATTGTCTGACGGACTAAGTTGGCCATACAGTCCGCCCGTGTGTACGCGGCTTAAGGCAGCGGTTTCCATACTGTTAAATCTTGCTGCTACATTTGGATACCCCAGAGAAATCGTCAGACAACGGTGCACAATTCACCAGTCAGGAGTTTCAGCATTTCCTGACTGCCCACAACATCAAGCACAAGTTGACCGCACCTTACCACCCCACTACAAATGGTCAAGTAGAACGGTTTGTGCAGACTTTTAAACACTATTTCAAAGATGCAGTGGCTGCAAGTAAACAACAGTCCCTGTCACCCCAGCAGCTGGACTCGTTCCTTTCTGCTTACAGAAACACACCACATGCAACCACCAGGAAAACTCCAGCAGAACTCCTTCTGGGTCGGCAGCCATGGACTGTTTTGGACATTCTCCGCCCTCAAACAGTCCAGGAACATGTACTGCAGTCCCAAGACAAGATGGTCAAACACGATGAGCTCCCCTGATTCACATCCCAACAAAAGGTATGGGCCCGATCTTATGGGGCTTCCAACACCCGTTGGCTTCCTGCTGTCATTGCAGAGACTTTGGAACCCAAGATGTATAGGGTCTGCCTGGAAGATGGTCCCATTTGCAGACGGCATGCGGACCAACTGCGTCCCCATTTTAAAATGGCCAAATCCCTGACGCCAGCTGAACCACCAGTGTCACAAGGAACTGCTCCCAGTGAATCAGAATGCAAGGGGACTGATGATTGGGGGGACTCTGAACTTTTGAACTCAGCTCCAACAGAGCCCTCCAGCCCTGGGCCAGAGGTCTGTTCACACACTGAGCTGGTGGATCCCTTCTTGGCCCCGTCGGTGCCCATTCCGGTTAGCCCTGTTTCCTCCGGTCCCGAGTTACTGGGTGCCCGCCCTCAACGACACTGTCACCCTCCTGACCGTTTTCAGCTTCAAGACCGGTTATGAGACTTTTGATGGGGCCGCCGAAAGTGATCCAATGACATTGTATCCCCACAACTGACCCTGCAGCTTGGTCTCACATCTGGATGCAGGAAAAGTCCTGTGCATCTCCTGTGTTTGGAGGACTGTTATTGGACTGTTATTAGTTAATGTTTTGTGCCTTTTCTCATTTTGTTGTAATTTTTTTTTTTTTTTTAGGGATGGATGTAAGGTATTATACCTGAAGGGTTCCACTTGTACTGTCACTTTAAGGCTGGCCCCACCCAGGAGTGATGACAAGGGTCAAGGGGTATAGTAGCCATCTTAGAGCACATGTAAGGAAGCATAATAAGATGTACCTGTCCTGAGATGCATGTTGCAGTGTACAGTGTGTACTGAAATAAACATCCATTGTTCAAGACCAGAGTCTTGTGTCTTTCACAACTCAGAGGATATAACAATGTGTATGTATGAATGTGAGTTAGGGACCTTAGATTGTAAGCGCCTTAAGGGCAAGGACTGATGTAAATGTACAATATAGATGTAAAATAGATGCATAAATCTTCTTGATCCCCTTCAGTCCAAACTGCTCTCCTTAAACTCTCAAATGACCTACTAACGGCTAAAAACAGTGGACACTATTCTGTACTACTTCTCCTGGATCTCTCTGCTGCCTTTGACACAGTGGACCACCCCCTCCTCCTCAATAAACTCCACTCCTTTGGTCTCCGTGACTGTACTCTTTGCTGATTCTCATCCTACATATCCCACCGTTCCTTCAGTGTCACTTACAACTCAACTTCCTCCTCTCCTCTCCTCTTCCTTTCTCCGTTGCGGTCCCCCAAGTTTCTGTTCTTGGACCTCTCCTTTTCTCAATCTACACCACCTCCCTGGGTCAGTTGATTGCCTCCCATGTCATCTCTTCGCTGATGACATCCAAATCTATCTCTCCTCCACCCCCCAGCTCTCTTCATCTGTCTCCTCATGCATTAACAACTTACTAGCAGACATATCAGCCTTCATGTCACATCACTTTCCCAAACTCAACCTATCCAAACCCGAGCTCATCATATTTCCTCCCTCAAGCACCACTTCCCCTGATTTCTCTGTCAATATCAACGGCTCGACTATCAACTTGTCCCCCCATGCCAAGGTCCTAGGTGTAATCCTGGACTCCAAACTAACCTTTGGGCTCCACATTCTATTGCTATCCAAAATTTGCCGCCTCAGCCTCTGCAAGATCTCAAAGATATGTCCCTTCCTGGCTAATGTCACCACAAAGCTTCTAATCCACTCCCTGGTCATCTCCCGCCTCGACTATTGCAACTCCCTCCTCATTGGCTTACTTCTAAATAGGCTATCCCCACTTCTGTCCATCACAAACACTGCTGCCGGGCTCATCCACCTCCCAAACCGCTCAGCGTCTGCTATACCCCTCTGGCAATCCCTCCATTGGCTGCCACTCAGCCATCAAATTAAATTCAAGATACTAACTATAACTTACAAAGCCATCCACAACTGGCCCCCAGCTACATCACTAACCTAGTCTCAAAATACCAACCTAATCGTTCTCTTCGCTCCTCCCAAGACCTTCTGCTCTCAAACTCTCTCGTCACCTCATCCCATGCTAGCCTTCAGGACCTCTCCCATCCTCTGGAATGCTCTACCCCAATCTGTCTGATTTTCTCCTACTTTATCCACTTTCAGATGATCCCTGAAAACGAATCTCTTTAGAAAAGCCTATCTTGCCCTCACCCTAACAACTGTACATTTATCTTATCAGCACATCACCCACAGTTATTACCTCTTGTATCTCTTGACCTTCCCTCTTAGATTGTAAACTCTAAGGAGCAGGGCCTTCTGATTCCTACTGTATTAAAGTGTATTGTATTTGTACTGTCTACCCCCAAGTTGTAAAGCTCTATGCTAAATGTTGGCGCTATATAAATCCTGTATAATAATAATAATAAATTGTTTGGTGCTATATAAATACCATAAATAAATAAATAGAATTAATAAATACCTAATAAAAATACATTCAGCCTGCCCATTAATGATTCGAATCCTGCTGAACCAGCCAAGATTTGAACTATGTATGGCCAGCCTTAGTTCCCCTCACTTACATACAATGCAGAATCCAAGCCTCAAGATTACCTGTCTTAGAACGGGCTGTTTTAATTATTTTTTTTGTATATATATTTTGTGGATATTTATTATAGCAAAAAGTCAAAAATATTGCTTTTTTTTTTTCAAAATTGTCACTCTTTTTTTTGTTTATAGCACAAAAAATAAAAACCGCAGAGGTGATCAAATACCACCAAAAGAAAGCTCTATTTGTGGGGGGAAAAAAAGGACATACATTTTGGGTACAGCGTCGCACAACCGCACAATTGCCAGTTAAAGTAATGCAGTGCCATATAGCAAAAAATGACCTGGTCATTAAGGGGGAAAATCTTCTGGTCCTTAAGTGGTTTAGGGCTCATGTACATGGCTGCAAGGGGGCCATACAGTGTGCAAGAGCATAGAGAACATGCAAAACAATGCATTTACAGAGTTCCATACCTCCCCACTTTTTGAGATGGGAATGAGGGACACCTATCAGCAAAAGTATGCAGACATAGGGCACACCCCCTGTCACGCCCCCCTTAAAGGAGAATTGTAAAAAAAAAACAAGATTGGTTAAACCCACAAGTGCTTTTTTACCATTACTATTCCTTTATATTGGCCTTTGGAATTTACAAATGCAGCATTTTAGAAATCAGATTTAGTGCTGGAAAACACTTTTTGAAAAACATCTATATAGATCAGACCAAAATGAGGGACAAATGAGGGACAAATGAGGAAGAATGAGGGACAGAGGAACATTGCTCCAAATCAGGGACAGTCCCTCAAAATCAAGGACAGTTGGGAGGCATGGGGTTCTGCTGTACATGGGTATAGACCAGTACTTGCATAAACACGTACACAGATGTAGAACCCTAGACACTAGACAGTGGCTATTGGGGAAGATATTTTGCAGGTTCTGTATGCTGTTGCATACTATACAGCCCCCTTGAGGTCATGTGCATGAGAGTGTGGTGGCCCCAAGACCAACGTTCTAGTAAAATCTCCCTTTGGGGCAATGAAACATACTCAGGCTTTGCATTAATTTCTGAAATGCATAATGTAATTATGCTGTAAAATATAGAAACTTTTTTGGAAGTTAAAACCGGGACCACTAGCAAGGATTTTCCTCCACCAGCCATGGAGTGCTTACCCATTGCAGGAGCCTCAGACGTTTAGACGTTAGTTTTTGGTGATGGAGTCTAGAGCAGATAAAACCAGAGGTAAGATTCTTTTACAGAGGAAGATCTGATAACGCTGTTTTGCATATGCAAGATAGTTTATGTTTAACATACAGGCAACCTCAATTTTGAAGGCAATCATGAAATGTCAGCGTTATCTCCATTGATGTGATATGTCCTAATATAGACATATGACTGACTGTGGAATCTCACAGGCCTCTTCCAAACAAGCAGTCATTTGGCAGGAGATGAATTCTCATCAGAGGTTTTGCCTCATACAAGCAACTTGAAAAAAGACTGGCTAAGTTTCATGAAAATGTTTTTCCACATAAGAGAGGGACATGTTTGGAGAGGTCACATTAAATGTACCGCTGTAGACAGATACGTTCTGGAAACGAGAAATGTTCCTGAAATTAATCACAGCATTTATTCCATTTGGGCCTAAAAAAAAATGGGGCAGAATGACTTTATTTTATCTTTGTTATGCTTGGCTTAAAGGGATGGTATGCTTATAAAACGGCAGCAATAATGGGATCATGCATAATAGTTAGTTTGTTTTTGTAAACATTGGACCCTTAGCAAAAGCCCATGCTCTACAAGGTAAAAGTGATTAACATATAGTATATATATATATATATATATATATATATATATATATACACTCACCGGCCACTTAGGTACACCTTGCTAGTATCGGGTTGGACCCCGTTTTGCCGTCAGAACTGCCTTCATTCTTTGTTGTGTAGATTCAACAAGGTGTTGGAAACATTCCTCAGAGATTTTGGTCCATAGCATCACGCAGTTGCTGCAGATTTGTCGGCTGAAAAGCCATGATACGAATCTTCCACCACATGCCAACAATGCTCTATTGGATGAGATCTGGTGATTGTGAAGGCCATTTGAGTACAGTGACCTCATTGTCATTTTCAAGAAACCAGTTTGAGAGGATTTAAGCTTTGTGACATGGTGCATTATCCTGCTGGAAGTAGCCATCAGAAGATGGGGGCACTGTAGTCATAAAGGGATGGACATGGTCAGCAACAATACTCAGGTGGGCCATGGCATTTAAACTATGCTCAATTGGTACTAAGGGGCCCAAAGTGTGCCAAGAAAATATCCCCCCCACACCATTACACCACCACCACCAGCTTGAACCGGAGATACAAAGCAGGATGAATCCATGCTTTCATGTTGTTTATGCCAAATTTTGACCCCACCATCTGAATGTTGCAGCTGAAGTCGAGACTCATCAAGCCGGGCAACATTTTTCCAATCTTCTATTGTCTATTTTTTTTGGTGAGCCTGTGACAATTGTAGCCTCAGTTTCCTGTTCTAAGCTGACAGGAGTGGCACCCGCTGTAGCCCATCTGCTTCAAGGTTCAATGTGTATGTTACAGGCAATGTGTGAAATTATCTCTCTATCTATCTATCTATCTATCTATCTACAGTTAGGGCCATAAATATTTGGACAGTGACACAAGTTTTGTTATTTTAGCTGTTTACAAAAACATGTTCAGAAATACAATTATATATATAATATGGGCTGAAAGTGCACACTCCCAGCTGCAATATGAGAGTTTCCACATCCAAATCGGAGAAAGGGTTTAGGAATCATAGCTCTGTAATGCATAGCCTCTTCTTTTTCAAGGGACCAAAAGTAATTGGACAATGGACTCTAAGGGCTGCAATTAACTCTGAAGGCGTCTCCCTCGTTAACCTGTAATCAATGAAGTAGTTAAAAGGTCTGGGGTTGATTCCAGGTGTGTGGTTTTGCATTTGGAAGCTGTTGCTGTGACCAGACAACATGCGGTCAAAGGAACTCTCAATTGAGGTGAAGCAGAACATCCTGAGGCTGAAAAAAAAGAAAAAATCCATCAGAGAGATAGCAGATATGCTTGGAGTAGCAAAATCAACAGTCGGGTACATTCTGAGAAAAAAGGAATTGACTGGTGAGCTTGGGAACTCAAAAAGGGCTGGGCGTCCACGGAAGACAACAGTGGTGGATGATCGCCGCATACTTTCTTTGGTGAAGAAGAACCCGTTCACAACATCAACTGAAGTCCAGAACACTCTCAGGGAAGTAGGTGTATCTGTCTCTAAGTCAACAGTAAAGAGAAGACTCCATGAAAGTAAATACAAAGGGTTCACATGTAGATGCAAACCATTCATCAATTCCAAAAATAGACAGGCCAGAGTTAAATTTGCCCAAAAACACCTCAAGAAGCCAGCTCAGTTCTGGAAAAGTATTCTGTGGACAGATGAGACAAAGATCAACCTGTACCAGAATGATGGGAAGAAAAAAGTTTGGAGAAGAAAGGGAACGGCACATGATCCAAGGCACACCACATCCTCTGTAAAACATGGTGGAGGCAACGTGATGGCATGGGCATGCATGGCTTTCAATGGCACTGGGTCACTTGTGTTTATTGATGACATAACAGCAGACAAGAGTAGCCAGATGAATTCTGAAGTGTACCGGGATATACTTTCAGCCCAGATTCAGCCAAATGGTGCAAAGTTGATCGGACTGCGCTTCATAGTACAGATGGACAAAGACCCCAAGCATACAGCCAAAGCTACCCAGGAGTTCATGAGTGCAAAAAAGTGGAACATTCTGCAATGGCCAAGTCAATCACCAGATCTTAACCCAATTGAGCATGCATTTCACTTGCTCAAATCCAGACTTAAGACGGAAAGACCCACAAACAAGCAAGACCTGAAGGCTGCGGCTGGAAAGGCCTGGCAAAGCATTAAGAAGGAGGAAACCCAGCGTTTGGTGATGTCCATGGGTTCCAGACTTAAGGCAGTGATTGCCTCCAAAGGATTTGCAACAAAATATTGAATAAATAAATATTTTGTTTGGGTTATGTTTATTTGTCCAATTACTTTTGAGCTCCTAAAATGTGGAGTGTTTGTAAAGAAATGTGTACAATTCCTACATTTTCTATCAGGTATTTTTGTTCAACCCTTCAAATTAAACGTTACAATCTGCACTTGAATTCTGTTGTAGAGGTTTCATTTCAAATCCAATGCGGTGGCATGCAGAGCCCAACTTGCAAAAATTGTGTCACTGTCCAAATATTTATGGCCCTAACTGTATCTATCTATCTACAGTATACTAAAAAGCCACTAAACACATTGATGGTGTGTTTTAAAGCATATCTAAACTTACCATTTCTTCAACAGTTCCTGTCCCTTGTTGGCATTTTCTGCTGGGTCCCTTCAATGGCCAGCATGGAATGATGTTGCTCCTGCACATGCACAGAAGTTAGTCATCCTGGCACTCAGAGACTGTGCCAGTATGCCCTAAAACAGGGATCACCAAACTATGGTTCGGCAGTTGTTAAGGAACTACAATTCCCATCATGTCCAGTCATGTCTGTGAATGTTTAACAATGCCTCATGGGATGTGTAGTTCCACAACAGCTGGAGGGCCGTAGTTTGGAGATCCCTACCCTAAAAGACAGGAAGCAGGCAGGTAGTTGTATTGTTTTGCAGAAGAGACATTGCATGTTTCTTCTGCAGTAAAGAGCCGGCCTGCTCACAGGCTTTGACAGCTGGACTTTAGTTCAACTTAGTTCTTATGATCAATAAAAACCAACCTTCCTAAAGAATCCACTTGGAAGCACATCTCTGCTGACCACACATTGGTTCCACTTTGGGGCCTCATCCCCTCTACCATTGTTCACTCGATCTGAACGCAGCCTTGCGCAGTGCAGAAATGTCTGTAAAATCCTGAAGAGCATCAAGGGTGACAGCCCACGCTCTGTACGGAGAAACTCATATTCTCTATATGTGCTAAAATATGCAACATTATGAATGAGAGCATAAGCTTACTACACGTTTTGCGGTACTTTCCATAAATGTACAACTCAATACTACTCTTACAAGGATCTCCCTTTCATCCCTCTTATTGTCCTCGTCTCTACTCCCCTGCAGCACCAATGACTCATCTCGTATTACACTAAACCATTGTTTTCATTAGATTTCAACTACCTCCGTGTACCTGCAGACTTCTTGCAGTTTAAAGTAAGAAGTTCCCAGAAGCCATAAAATCTGAGATAGCTCTAACATCACAGGGTGTGCCAGGTGTGCCTGGGCACACACTAATCACTCTGTGTGGTGCAGATTCCTCCTGTTTAGACCCCTCCTAAAAACAAAATGGTAAAAGAATAATAAAAATAAAAACTACTGACATTGTCCACTGCCCTTCTGACACCAATCTCTGCCCTACTGACACTGTCCATTGCTCTGCTAACACGGTCAGTATACTGTATATACACATGCAAATATGTTTGAGCTTTGAGGCACACACCCTAATGCAATAAGCTGTGAACACCTATGTCTATCATGCTTATTAGCTAGGAAGTTGATACTTTACCCTACTTCTTGTACTTGAGGCTGCCCATCACACCTATAGAGCAGTAGTAAGTTAAGGGAAGGAGACAAACCAAAGCACCACCTTACTGAAGACAGATTTGAGGTTTTGGGGAGGTGCTTGTCCTTATGTTAGACTGTTGGTTTCCCTAGCTTAAGACCACTATAAGGTTGCTTTCACACTGAGGCGCTTTGCAGGAGCAAAAGTGCTAAAAATAGTGCCTGCAAAGCGCCCAAAGGCTTTCACACTGGAGTGGTGCGCTTGCAGGGCGGTCAAAAAAGTCCTGCAAGCCACATCTTTAGAGCGCTGTAGGAGCGGTGTATTTACGGCTCCTAAAGCGCCCCTTCCCGTTGAAAGCAATGGGGCAGCGCTGCAAACCCGCCTGCTTTGCGGGCGGATTTAACCCTTTTTTCGGCCGCTAGCGGGGGTTAAAACTGCCCTGCTAGCTGCCGAATAGCGCTCCCGGGCTAATGGAGGAGGGGGGAGTGTGGTTGTGAGCCGTGCACGTTGGTGTGCATGGCGCTGTACTGCGCAGGCGCCAGGCGGCAGTTTTAAAAAGCCCAGAGCGTCAGGGGGCTGTAAGTGTGAGACACAGGAGCTGTGGGCAGTAAGCATCCCAAGGGATTGGCTCCAGGCAAACCTTAGACACCTACTCAGCATCAGGTTGTGCAGTTTAAGCATATATATTTATTGTGAGACTTTAAGCACAACAGTGATTGCACTTTGTACTAGTACCTCTGCTTTGTAGCTTGGGACTATGTCTCCTCGTAAGAGGGTCTCAGGGGGAGGTAACAAGGGCACTGGTAAATCACCGCCTAGGTCCAGGGGTTCTAAAAATGCCTGTAAGTTACCAATCCCCCCTGCAAGACTGGAGCCAGCCTCACAGGATGAGTCAGTGCCCCTGTCAGGTTTTGCAGCCTCTCCTAATGTCTCAGCCCCGGTATACGTCACTGAAGACTCCCTTAGGGCTACATTGGAGGGTTTTGAAGGGAGAATCATGAATTTTATTTCTGCTTCCCTGAAAGATAGCAGGAAAAGGGGTAGATCCCCTCCCTCTGCTGAGATTCCTCTTTCAATGATTCTTCTGACAATGAGGAGAGATCCCTATCTTGGGACAGGGATCTTGAGCAGTCGGAGGATTTAGAGCAAGAGGAGAGAGTCCCCTCCTCCCAGGCGCTCAGAAAACAGGTGCAGTATTATACTGAATTGGTGCGTACCACATTCAGAATGCCTGCTGCTGAAGTCGCTACATCCTCTGTTTCTTCCCTGGGAGTCAGGAAAATTCCACAGACTGCCTTTTCCTTTCCAATTCATCCCTTAATGGATAAATTGTTGTATGAGGATTGGGGACATCCCGATAAACTGTTTGCTCCTCCTAAAGGTTTTCTATGCATTATCCTCTGGAGGAAAGTTTCACCAAGAAATGGGCGGTCTCATCTGTCGATGCGGCTGTTTCTTGCGTGAATAAAAACCTGACCTGTCCATTGGATAATGCTCAGGTATTTAAAGATCCAACTGATAAGAAGTTGGAAACATTATTAAAAGCCTCCTTTTCCATGACTGGCTCTGTAGTGCAACCTACAGTCGCAGCCGTGGGGTTGTGTCAGTTCCTCAAGGAATGGGTTAAGCAGATGCTTGGCCTTCTTCCCAGTGAGGAAGTGGAGAATTATGCAGAAATACCTCAAATTCTGTGTTTCATGATTGATGCGATTTTGGATTCTGTCCAACAAGCATCTCGTTTGTCTCTCCTGTTGGTACACATGCGAAGGGCCCTATGGCTAAAGAATTGGGCAGCTGAGCTATCATGCAAGAAGCATTTGATTGGGTTCCCGTTTAAAGGGGAACGTTTATTTGGAGAAGAATTAGACAAATTCGTCCAAAAAATTTCAGGGGGTAAATCTACTCTCCTTCCAGTCAAAAGGAGCAAACGTCCATCATTTAGGCGTTCTCTCTCTCCCGGAGCATCAAGCTCTAAGCAGTGGCGACGGCCTTCTCAACCCTCCTCTACAGGAAAGGCTCAGGGCCGGGCCCAGGGGCAGAAAAAGACTTGGGGGCGAAAGCCTGCCAAGCAGAGCCCAAAAGCTTCCTTGTGAAGGGGCGCCCCCGCTCGGCCGAGTGGGGGGAAGGCTCCTGCAGTTTGCGGAAGCCTGGCGGGAAGAGTTTCGGGACAAGTGGGTGATCTCTTTGGTATCTCTGGGCTACAAGCTAGAGTTTCAGGAGATTCCACCTTCTCGCTTTCTAAGGTCAAGGATCCTCAGGGACCCAGTAAAGCAAAAACCGCTATTTCTGGCCTTAGATCACTTACTAACCCAGGGGGTGATAGTAGAAGTGGACCCAAAAGAACAGGGTTCAGGGTTTTACTCGAATCTCTTCACCGTTCCGAAGCCAAATGGAAGTGTCAGGCCTATCCTGGATCTGAAGGATCTGAACCGGTTTTTACGCATCCGGTCCTTCCGAATGCAGTCAATTCGCACTGTGGTCTCCTCCCTGCAAGGGGGAGAGTTTATGGCATCAATAGACATCAAGGATGCATATCTCCATGTGCCAATTTTTCCTGCACATCAAAAGTATCTAAGGTTCGCGGTAGAGCGGCACCATTTTCAATTTGTGGCCTTGCCGTTCGGGCTCGCTACGACCCCTCGAGTCTTCACAAAGATTCTGGACCCTCTCTTGGCAAACCTAAGAGCTCAGGGTATAGCCATCATGGCTTATCTAGACGACTTGCTTCTCATGGAGAAAACAGTAGCGTTCCTGAACCACAGTGTTACCAGAACGCTAGAACACCTGGAACGCCTAGTTTGGATTATAAACCTAGAAAAGTCGTCCCTACAGCCTGCTACCAGGTTGGAATACCTGGGTATGTTTATCGACACCGCTCAGGGCAAGGTGTTTCTTCCAAGGCCAAAAGCCTTGGCCATTGGGGATCTGGTGCGCCTAATTCTGGGCAGGAGATCTTCCCCCATTCGGTTGTGCATGAGACTGTTAGGGAAAATGGTCGCCTCCTTCGAGGCCGTTCCATTCGCCAGTTCCACTCAAGGCCTCTGCAAAGATGCATCCTTGCGGCTTGGAACAGGAAGCCCCAATCCTTGGATCTTCCTATGCGTCTATCCCCAGGGACACGCAAGAGTCTCGTCTGATGGTTACAAACCGAGAATTTGCTGAAAGGCAAAACTTTTCTTCCTCTTCCATGGAAGGTTATTATGACAGATGCCAGCCTGACAGGCTGGGGAGCAGTGTTGGAGGAGACGTGCTCGCAGGGGAAATGGTCTGCGATCGAGAAGCTATTGCCCATAAATGTCTTGGAGATCCGGGCAGTTTATATGGCTCTCATAAATTGGTCTTCCAGACTACGAGGTCTCCCTGTTCGGGTTCAGTCCGACAATGCCACAGCAGTGGCCTATGTCAATCACCAGGGCGGTATCAGGAGTCTGGTTGCGCAAAAAGAGGTGAATCGCATACTTGTCTGGGCAGAAAAAGCATGTTCCATGCCTTTCTGCAGTCTTCATTCCAGGAGTGGAAAATTGGCAGGCGGATTTTCTGAGCCACCAGCAGTTGTGCTTAGGAGAATGGGCTCTGCACCCCGACGTGTTTTGGGACATATGTCGCAGGTGGGGTACTCCAGACGTAGATCTGTTTGCGTCCAGGTTCAACAGAAAACTGGACAAATTCGTGTCAAGAACAAGAGATGCACTTGCTCAGGGGTCAGATGCTCTGACAGTTCCCTGGGATCAGTACAATCTGATTTATGCCTTCCCCCCGTGCCCGCTTCTGTCGCGGTTCCTGGGAAGAGTCAAGAGGGAGACAAAATCGGTTCTTTTGGTAGCCCCGGCTTAGCCCAGGCGACCGTGGTACGCAGAGATCATGAAGTTGGCAGTAGGCAGGCCGTGGATCCTCCCTCTCCGGCCAGATCTGCTCTCACAGGGTCCAATTTACCATCCTGCTTTACACAGTCTGAATTTGATGGTTTGGCTGCTGAGACCCACATTCTGAGAGACCGTGGGCTTTCGGGGCCAGTCCTTTCTAATCTGGTTAATGCCAGAAAGCCAGCCTCCAGGCTTATTTACTACAAAATCTGGAGGGCATATGTTTCCTGGTGTGAACTCAGGGAATGGCATCCTAGAAAGTATGTCATTAGCAGGATCTTGGCCTTCCTCCAGTCAGGCCTAGAAATTAATTTGGCCGTAAGCACTATCAAGGTGCAGATTTCGGCCTTGTCAGTGTTTTTTCAGAAGCCACTTGCATCGCATTCCCTGGTGCGGGCTTTCATCCAGGGGGCTATGCGGATAAGGCCGCCAGTCAAACCTCCGGTATGCCCATGGGATCTGAATTTGGTTCTCTCGGCTTTGCAGGGGCAACCTTTTGAACCTTTGTATCTGGCTTCATTAGTTCTTTTGACCAAAAAATTGGTTTTCTTGGTAGCCATATCCACGGCTAGAAGAGTGTCAGAACTAGCAGCTCTCTCCAGCAAAGAGCCGTATCTAATTGTTCATAAGGACCGGGTGGTCATGCGTCCCAACAGGTCCTTTCTACCTAAGGTGGTTTCGGGATTCCATTTGAATCAAGATGTAATCCTACCATCCTTTTTTCCGGACCCACAGTCCGCAGAAGAAGAATCTTTGCACACTTTGGATGTGGTTAGAGCAATCAGTATCTATCTTCAAGCAACTGCTCAGATAAGGAAAACTGATTGCTTATTTATTTTGCCGGAAGGCCCTAGGAAGGGCCAGGCGGCATCAAAATCCACTCTCTCAAGGTGGATTAGACAGATTATTTCTCAGGCCTATAGTGTTAAAGGGAAGATCCCTCCTTTTCCAGTTAAGGCGCACTCAACTAGGGCTGTAAGTGCTTCTTGGGCAGTGCATCACCAGGCCTTCCTGGCTCAGATCTGTAAGGCTGCAGTTTGGGTCCTCCAGCCCATGGCTGTCTATAATTATGATCTGTGTCTCCCTCCCTTCAATCTGAGCATTGCTTTGGGACATCCCACTATGTAATGAGCTCCTGTGTCCCGTGATGTATGATCAAGAAAAAAGGATTTTTATATACAGCTTACCTGTAAAATCCTTTTCTTGAGAGTACATCACGGGACACAGAGCTCTTGGGTTTTACGTGGTTTCAAATTGCTTTGCTACAAAACTGAGGTGCCTCCCATATGGGAGGGGTTATATAGGGGAGGAATTCTCCTTAATTGGGGTTAACCAGTGTCCAATCACCAGAGGTGCCTATATAACCCACTATGTAATGAGCTCCTGTGTCCCGTGATGTACTCTCGAGAAAAGGATTTTACAGGTAAGCTGTATATAAAAATCCTATTTTCTTTGTGTTGGCTGAGCCTGACAGTATAAACATTTCAAAAGGGTTGCTTTATATTTCTTTATCCTTTGCAATCATATGCAATAGTTCCATCGCATAGGATTGTCACTGGAATTATCGCATAAGGATTGCAGTCTTTATTGCATAGGATTGTAATACTTATTATATGTAGCTATACAACATTTCATAATACTATTGTTTGGGGTTAACAGTGGTAGTGTTAAATGTGATAGTTGCATGACCGTATTTGAATAGCGGAGCATTTTAGTAGTTTATTCTATAGATATTATATGTCTGTTATTTTGTCAGTCAGTTATTATATGTCAGTTTTTTATTTATTTATTTATTTATTTTTTCTGTTACCTTTTTCTTTTTTTATTCTAATAGACAATTTTTTTATTATACAGAAAAATAGTTACATGAATAGGAGAAAGTGCAATATAAACTGTAAATACACATGAATAATTGGATTAATAATTGGATTATCAGGTTTTTTTTATCTTTTTCTTTTTTCTTTTTTATGTTTCCTTTTTTCTTTTTTTATTATAATAGACATTTTTTGTATTATACAGAAAAATGGTTAGATGAATAGGAGAAAGTTCAATATAAACTGTTAAATACACATGAATTAATAATTGGATTAATAATTGGATTATCAGTTTGTTTGTTTTTATTTTATCTTTTTTTTTTGTGTTTCCCTTTTTCTTTTTTTATCATAATAGACAATTTTTTTATCATACAGAAAAATGGTTAGATGAATATGAGAAAGTTCAACATAAACTGTTAAATACACATGAATAAATAATTGGATTATAATTTTTTTTTACCTTTATCTTTTTTCTTTTTCTTTTTTTATGTTTCCCTTTTTCTTTTTTTATTGAAATAGAATTTTTTTTGTATTATACAGAAAAATGGTTAGATGAATGGGAGAAAGTTCAATATAAACTGTTAAATACACATTAATGAATAATTGGATTAAAGGTTTTTTTTTTGTATACATTTTTTTTTTATTATTCTTTCTTTAAAGCGACAGTCTAAAATACAGAACCCTAATTTTTCATATACCCTAATGCATAGTAATTTCACGGATTCTCAAGGTGCCCTTATGTATTGCACATCAGAAACTTCTGACCATTAACAATAATACATATCAAATAGAAAAGTTATTGCATTTACCCACTACGTCTACTTTTTCAAAAATTAAAAAAAAATTAAAAAACTACCACCTGCTAAGAAATATTCTATATAGTACTGATAATAGTACTTTTAATAGATGTATGTTGCTTGTGGGGAATACATTTCAAATAAATAAAAGTAAAAATAAAAAACAAAAAACAAAACAAAAATAGAAACCAGAAAGAGAGTAATGAGTGTGTGAATATCACTGGTCCATAGAGAATCGTGTATCATTCCTTCCACCCTTTGTAAACATTCCTATAGATAATATATGTCAGTTATGCCGTTCTAATTTAGTTTTATAGGAGCAGAGGCAGCTGTTGACATAATTTAACCCTAATCTGATATTAATCAGACCATGGATGGATGGGTCAGCTGTAAATTTCAGGGCTGAAAGAATCTACTTGGACATCAAACAGCCATTTAAGTCCATGCAGATTATCAAGAACTACATCTGTTCATTCATATGGTCATTTTACCACTGTTTCTACTGACCCCCAAAATGCTCTGATTTGACTTGAACAGCAACATTTTAGATGAAAGTGTCATCATTGTGCACCAATGATGTCTGGGCCATTTGTTTTTTATAGATATACCCCATCAACTTACTTTTTCGCACATGTAGCTGTACCCCCGTAGGGGCCTATGGTGAATGTGGTCATCTCTCACACCCTGCACAGCCAGGCCCAGAAATTGTCCATTCACTTCAAAGACAAGAAGCAGTCCTTGCAGCTTTGTTTTTTTTTTATTAGAGGAATTAAATTTGGACAGGGAAGGGAGGATATGGGATGCCAGTTTGATCAATAGAACTCTTTAGGGACCTGAACTATATGCACCCAGTATGTACACGCTCTCCTCTTCCACCTCCAACACACTTGCTTGCAGAACAACAACTCCCAGGACAGCTAGCACAGTTTCAGATTCAGCACAGGCTCAATCTGGACAAATGCTCTTTGCAGGCAGGGACCGTGGGCCCCTGTGGTGTAGCCAAAAATAAAAAAAGTCTTTGGTGCTAGCTGTCCTTCTCTATGGCTACTGCTCCCAGTACCACTTCTTCAGGCACCGCCAGCCATCCTGGCCACAGCTGCCACTTTCTCCTGCCCATGCCACCACAGTCCTCCTAACTGGCTCTGCATCCATCCCAGACTGCTCCATCCCAGTCCTCTCAGGCATGCCTCCCAGTCCTCTTGACTGTGTGTCACTCACCAGGCCTTTTGGCTGTTCCTTTTCCTCCTGGAGACTTGCCAGGCAGTGTTTTTCCACTGTCTTCTCCTTGCTCCCATTGTCAGGCTAGGAGCAGATAACAGGTAACAGTTCAGGTGTGCTGATTATGCAAAGAGTTCAAGGAACAAGAGCACATACCATGAGCAGATCTAAGCAGAGCAGGTCAGCTGGGACTTGTATTTCACTGCTGCAGATGAAGATAGGTGTTGGCTGGACCTTGTAGTTCACTGCTGCAGATGAAGGTAGATGTTGGCTGGTGTTTGTATTTCACCGCTGCAGATGAAGGTAGGTGTTGGCTGGTGTTTGTATTTCACCGCTGCAGATGAAGGTAGGTGTTGGCTGGACCTTGTGTTTCACTGCTGCAGATGAAGGTAGGTGTTGGCTGGACCTTGTATTTCACTGCTGCAGATGAAGGTAGGTGTTGGCTGGACCTTGTATTTCACCGCTGAAGATGAAGGTAGGTGTTGGCTGGTGCTTGTATTTCACCGCTGCAGATGAAGGTAGGTGTTGACTCGACCTTGTATTTTACCGCTACAGATGAAGGTAGGTGTTGGCTGGACCTTGTATTTCCCCTCTGCAGATGAAGGTAGGTGTTGGCTGGTGCTTGTATTTCACCGCTGCAGATGAAGGTAGGGGTTGGCTGGACCTTGTATTTTACCGCTACAGATGAAGGTAGGTGTTGGCTGGACCTTGTATTTCCCCTCTGCAGATGAAGGTAGGTGTTGGCTGGTGCTTGTATTTCACCGCTGCAGATGAAGGTAGGGGTTGGCTGGACCTTGTATTTTACCGCTACAGATGAAGGTAGGTGTTGGCTGAACCTTGTATTTCACCATTGCAGGTGAAGATAGGTGTTGGCTGGACCTTGTATTTCACCATTGCAGGTGAAGGTTGGTGTTGGCTGGACCTTGTATTTCACCATTGCAGGTGAAGGTTAGTGTTGGCTGGACCTTGTAGTTTACCACTGCAGATGAATGTACTACAGTAGAATCAGGCAAAGCGTAGTCTGGGCAAGCTGGGCCATATGCAGGTAGATCAGAGAACAAGTGGTACCGAATCATCAGAAGGGAGCAAGCAGGGTTAAAACTATCCCGGTCATACAAGAAATATACAGAGCAGATATCAGCTGGGTCAGGCAGTAGCACTCAAAGGTAACAACTGTATTATGAGCACTGATTCTGTGCTGATACAGGAGATTTAAAGGTTAGCTGGCCAATCACTGTCGTTTCCCAGGCAAAGACTGTCAGGTGAGTTCTACTGGGTCTTAAAGGGATCCTAGTACTGATACCCATGCCTCCTGGCCAGGACACCTCTGTGTGTCTTGAAGAGGGTCCTGTCGGTGCCCATGCCCAGGCTAAGGGTCACCCCCACCCCCAGACTGGGGAGCTCCCTCAAAGGCCATAGCAGCCTAACACTCCATCTCCAGCTTCCACCTAGACTCTCTACCCCCTGTTGGGCTGATCCTGCGTATTTGAGGGGGCCTTCCCCCTGCCAACCCTCTGTTGGGGATTGGTCAGGGCCCCCCCAAAACACTCCAGGCAGCTCCACCTTACTTCCCCTCCCATTCTTCTAGAAGGTTCCAGTACATTCTAGAAGTGGAGGGGGGGGTCTCAGTGATGCTGCCTGTGAGTCATCCAGCTCTCCCTGGATCTCTGCCCAACCCAGGAAATAAAACACACAGGCTTGGCTGCTAGCCAAACCTGAAATGTACCTACACTAACAAACCAAAATCCTAGCACTCTAGCAACACAGCTAGGGGGTGCTACACACATTTTAGGCAGTTCTAGGGCGGCTACTTTACAATTAAAGGGAAATGTTAGTCTTTATTCTTCTTTTTTTTTAAATATATTTTACTTCGTATATATTCTGTGCACAGTTTGCAGTTATAATATTTGCAAATTACACATAAAATCTCTACTTCCTACTAAACCGTGCCTTGCTGATCATCCTGTCTCTGTACAGATATACCATGCAGGGTCTGCTTGATTTGTTTCAGAGACTGCAGAGAGTCTACTGATTTCAAACACCCACAGTGCTTTTGGTAGTCAGAGAAGTTGTTATCTAGATTAGAGATTACATAAGAACTCTTCCTTTCTGTGCAAGAAAAGAAAGAAGTACATTTAACTCAAAATAATAATGGACTTTAGTAAGAATGTCTTGACTGTCATTGATTTAAGCATATTTTAACAACAGGTTCTTTTAATCATGAATATTTTAAAATATTTTTTTTTAAATTCACTTCCAAAGCTTTTAGTGGGTTTTGCTTGTGGATCTTTATTCTGCCATAAAAGCAGAAAAGATCTGGGAAATTCTGCCATAAAAGCATAACTAATGTAAAACCCGAACAACTTGTAGTTCTGGTGGAAAAAAAAAAAAAATAGCCGTTAGCTAAGAAAGTTGATAATAGTTTAGAAATATATTTTCATGCACTGCCCTTATGTCAGGGAAGCATTGGAGACATTAGAGCTTTCTCGGGGTGCTGGGAGGAATAATTCACTATTGTGTTACAGGATCAGCATCTAAGATGTCTTTTTTAAAAATAGATTATCCCAGGGGCCATGTCGTCAGAAGTCAGAGAGCTCCATTACAAAAATTGATGCTAAATATATATTTTTTCCAACCTTTATTGGAGGACATATACCGTAATTCCTACCCACAAGATATTTGAACTCTATGGAAGGCAAAAGAGCCCCATTTAGCAGTTATACCCATTCACCAGCACAGTTTAGCTCAGTGTCCTGAGGAAGAGGTAGGACATTTCTTTTAAGATTTTCTGGGCCTAGGCTTAGTTACTCAAAATGCTTCTATAAAGCGGCTGGTGGCCAGGGCAGGACTTACCGTATATACTCGAGTATAGGCCGACCCGAATATAAGCCGAGGCCCCCAATTTACCCCCAAAAAACTGGAAAACTTATTGACTCGTGTATAAGCCGAGGGTGAGACATGGCTGTCCATCCCTGTGTGTCCGTCCATCCCTGTGTGTGTGTCCGTCCATCCATCCCTGTGTGTGTGTCCATCCATCCATCCATCCATCCCTGTGTGTGTGTCCGTCCATCCATCCCTGTGTGTGTATCCATCCATCCATCCATCCCTGTGTGTGTGTGTGTATTCATCCATCCATCCATCCCTGTGTGTGTGTGTGTGTGTGTGTGTGTGTGTGTGTGTGTATCCATCCATCCATCCATCCATCCCTGTGTGTGTGTGTGTGTGTGTGTATCCATCCATCCATCCATCCATCCCTGTGTGTGTGTGTGTGTGTGTGTGTGTGTGTGTGTGTGTGTGTGTGTCCGTGCAGCCTTGTGTGTGTGTCCAGCCTACCTGTGTCCCAAGCCTCCGTCCCGAGCCGCCGTCGTCCCGAGCCTCCTCTGTCCCGTGCCTCCTCTGTCCCGTGCCTCCTCTGTCCCGTGCCTCCTCCGTTCCGTGCCTCCTCCGTCCCGTGTCGTGCCGATGTATCGCCGCTCTTCTTGGCGGCCATTCTACAATTCAAAAGCCGCGCCTCCGTCCTCCGCCTGTGATAGGCGGAACACTCAATTTCCCAGCAGCCTGTGTTCCGCCTATCACGGACATCCTCTCATACTCGTCCGTAGTATGAGAATGAACGGATGTCCGTGATAGGCGGAACACTGACTGCTGGGAAATTCAGTGTTCCGCCTATCACAGGCGGAGGCGGAGAAGGAGGCGCGGCTTTTGAATTTTAATGTCCGCCGTCTGTCTGCTCGATACGCTGATCGAGCAGTCAGACAGCGGTGACTCGAGTATAAGCCGAGGGGGCACTTTCAGCCTCAAAAAAGAGGCTGAAAATCTCGGCTTATACTCGAGTATATACGGTACCATTGGGCTTGACTGGGCTCAAGCCCATGGGCCCCCGCCGAGATACATAGCCGCGTGTACTCGGCTCGGCTCCGCTCACAGTCACGCCCAGGGGCGGACTGACCATTGGGCCACTCGGGCACTGCTCGAGGGCCCCATGCCACTAGGGGGCCCAATCAGGGTTGCCAGCCTCAGTAAAACCAGGGACAGTATGTAAAAATGTGTGTTTTTTTTTACATCTGTCTCTGAAATGTCCCTTACCGACATCCTTTTGGTCTAAAAATCCAGAGATTATAGCTGCCCCACCCCTCCAGTACCTTCTCAGCCAATAGAAACATGTCTGTGTATACTGTGTGATTGTATACTGTGTGTGTGTGTGTTTGTGTATACTGTGTGGCCCCATAATCTCCTATTGCCCAGGGGCCCCTTGAGTTGTCAGTCCACCCCTGGTCACGCCCAGTCCCGCCCTATGACGTACATAACACAGGGACTGGGCGTGACTGTGAGCCGAGTACACTCAGCTATTCTCGGCTCCGAGAGGACCCGAGAGCCACCGAGATACACAGGACTCTGTATCTCGGCGGCTATTTTTAAACTTCAAGACTGCAATGACAAGGCTGCAAATGACACTGGGGCAAATGACAAGGCTACACTGACAAGGCTGCACTGACACTGCAGATGGTTGGGCAAGGCTGCAGATCGACAGACTGTATTGATGGGCGTTTACATTTTTTTTTTTTTAAGTTTTTTCCTTAAACTTCCCTCCTAAAAGTTTTTTTCCTTAAAATTCCTTCCTAAACTTGGGGTGCATGTTATACGCCGGCGCGTGTTATACACCGATAAATACTGTACATAGTTACATAGTTAGTAAGGTTGAATAAAGACACCAGTCCATGCAGTTCAGCCTGAGTGAGTGTCTACAATTGTCCCTATCCCTGTACATTGCACACTTACATTGGTTCCTACCCTCAAGGAGACCACAATCCAAGGTCCCCATTCATATACTAGGGCCCATTTTGGACAGAAGCCAATTAGCCTACCTGCATGTCTTTGGAGTGTGGGAGGAAACCACGCAGGCACAGGGAGAACATGCAAACCCCAGGCAGGTAGTGTCCTGGTTGGAGATTTGAACCAGCGACCCTTTTTACTGCTAGGTGAGAGTGCTAACCACTACACCACTGTGCCACCCGTACGGTAATGTATAGAAGGTAGGGCCAAAAGTGACTCAAGCCCAGGGGCCCCCACCACCCTAAGTCCTGCTCCGCTGGTGGCAATATCAAAGGAGGCTCCCAGATTGATAAATATGTGAAAAGTGTGGGGGGCATTTGTATTCAGCCCCCTTGAGCCCTGAGTCAATACTTTGTAGAACACCCTTTCACTGCAATTACAGCTGCAAAACTTTTTAGGGATGTCTCTACCAGCTTTGCACACCTAGAGAGTGAAATTTCTGCCCGTTCTTCTTTGCAAAACAGCTCAAGCTCTGTCAGATTGTACGGAGAACGTCTGTGAACAGCAATTTTCAAGTCTTGCCACATATTCTCAATTGTATTTAGGTCTGAACTTTGACTGGGCCATTCTGACCACATGAATATGCTTTGATCTGAGCCATTCCATTGTAGCTCTGGCTCAGAAGATGGGTACACTGTAATCAGGGATGGACATAGTCAGCAACAATAATCAGATAGGCCATTTAAATGATGCTCAATTGGTACTAAGGGGCCCAAAGTGTGCCAAAAAAATACTCCCCACACCATCGCACCACCAGCCTGAACCTTTGATACAAGTGGCAGTATGGATCCATGCTTTCATGTTGTTTATGTCAAATTCTGACCCTACCATATGAATGTTGCAGCTGAAATCAAGATTTATCAGACCAGGAAACGTTTTTCCAATCTGTTGTCCAATGTTGGTGAGCCTGTGCAAATTGCAGCCTCAGTTTCCTGTTCCTAGCTGACAGGAGTGGCAGCCGGTGTCCCTCCTTCCAGGCCTCCAGCTAGCTGGCTGAAGATCTTCTACCTCCCGCAGAGCCTCCCAGATCACATACTGCCCCCCAACCTCCAAAAGAGACCCGCAGTTCCCCCCAACCCCCCACAATGCCCTTTAACCTCACACTCCGACACTCAACACTCTGCTGTGCCCCCTAGCTTGCTGCAGAGCTTCCAATCCTCCTTAGTGCAGAGTACAGTATCCCACAGTGCCCCTACAAAACCCACAGCCTCCGGGAGAGATTCCATCCTTACAGTTTCACCTAGCTACCTTCAGAAGCGTCAACCCCTACAGGGCCACCTAGTCTACTGCAGAGTCCCCTAACTCCCTACAGAACCCCCATTTCCCCACAGTGGATTCAATACATATTTTCTATTTACATATTTCTAGTGTTTGGGTATTCTTTTTCTCTACTTCTGGGGCATGGAAGGTTTTTGTAAGAATTTACCAGGTCCTAGTCTCAATATGGTTGAAACCACTGCCCTAGATCATTGCTTCTATTGTTTGGGACTATAGGTTTGATGGGTCAACACAGGACTGTGTAGTAAAAGTAGTTTGATTTATCCAGGTGCAAAATTTGCTGCCAGTGATGTAGCACACGTTATGAATTTATGTTTCAAATCACATACTTCCACAATCTGAGAATGCAATCTATAGAATGCAGTACATTATTTACAGAAAGCATGCATTTTTGTGGGATGAGAATGTAATAAATAATTCCACACATGACACCACCCCTCTTAGAAGTAGTAGAGGAGCAACAGAACAGCATTTAAAAAGTCAATGTTATGCATTTGTCTTAAACAGAAGTGGATAAGAATGACTTTTAAAATTATTTTATAGATAGTGCTATTATGCTCTTGCCTAATGTACAGTGCCTTGAAAAAGTATTCATACCCCTTGAAATGTTCTACATTTTATCATGTTACAACCTTTGTGAAGTGGACGGAAAATGATTTTCAAATAAATATGTGAAAAGTGTGGTGTGCATTTGTATTCAGCGCCCTTTACTCTGATACCCCCTAACTAAAATCTAGTGGAACCAATTGCCTTCAGAAGCTACCTAATTAGTAAAGTCCATCTGTGTGTAATTTAATCTCAGTATAAATGCAGCTGTACTGTGAAGCCCTCAGAGGTTTGTTAGATAACCTTAGTGAACAAGCAGCATTATGAAGGCCAAGGAACACACCAGACAGGTCAGGGATAAAGTTGAGGAGAAGTTTAAGGCAGGGTTAGGTTATAAAAAAAAATCCTAAGCTTTGAACATCTCTCGGAGCACTGTTCAATCCATCATCTGAAAAATAGAAAGAGTATGGCACAGCTGCAAACTTACTAAGAGATGGCCGCCCACCTAAACTGACAGGCCGGGCAAGGAAAGCATTAATCAGAGAAGCAGCCAAGAGGTCCATGGTAACTCTGGAGGAGCTGCAGAGATCCACAGCTCAAGTGGAAGAATCTGTCCACAGGACAACTATTAGTCGTGCACTTCACTCTTTTTGCCACTATTTATGGAAGAGTGGCAAGAAGAAAGCTATTGTTGAAAGAAAGCCATAAGAAGTCCCATTTGCAGTTTGTGAGAAGCCATGTGGAGGACACAGCAAACATGTGGAAGAAGGTGCTCTGGTCAGATGAGAACAACATTGAACCTTTTGGCCTAAAAGCAAAACGCTATGTGTGGCGAAAAACTAAGGCCGCGTACACACGCGGGGACTGTTCGCTCAACTTTGTCCGTCAAACAGTTTCAGCAAACAGTCCGCTCAAAATTAGCATGGACGGACTTGCCCACACACGACGAACGAACAGTTTGCTGAAACCGTGCGCGATGACGTGAACGGCACGTACGACGGGACGGAAAATACAACGTCCTATACACTGCATTACAACTTTCGGCGTGTAAATCCTTTCTGAGCATGCGCGGAACTTAGTTTGACGAACAAGCCTACACACGAGGGGACTGTTCGCTGAAACCAAGTTTCAGCGGACAGTTTTTCGGAAATTCCGAAAAACCTTGTTCAGCAAACTGTTCGCTGAAACTGTCCGCTGAAAGCCCACACACGGGCGGACTGTCCGCCGAAACACTGTTCAGCGGACAAAGTTGGGCGAACAGTCCCCGCGTGTGTACGCGGCCTAACACTGCAAATCACCCTGAACACACCATCCCCACCGTTAAACATGGGGATTCTTTTCTTCAGCAGGGACAGGCAAGCTGGTCAGAGTTGATGGGAAGGTGGATGGAGCCAAATACAAGGAAATCTTACAAGAAAACCTGTTAGAGTCTGCAAAAGACTTGAGACTGGGGCGAAAGTTCACCTTCCAGCAGGACAACGACCCTAAACATACAGCCAGAGCTACAATGGAATGATTTAGATCAAAGCATTATCATGTGTTAGAATGGCCCAGTCAAAGCTCTCTAGCTCCCTCATCACCTCCTCCCATACTCGCCTTCAGGACTTTTCCAAAGCCTCCCCAATTCTATGGAATGCCCTACCCCAATCTGTCCGCTTATCTTCTACTTTATTAGCTTTTAGACGATCCCTGAAAACACTTCTCTTCAGAGAAGCCTACCCCACCCACACCTAACTGTATTTTCATTTTCTCCATCAGCTCATCCCCCCCACAGTTAATACCTTTTGTTTCAACTTGACCCTCCCTTCTAGATTGTAAGCTATAACGAGCAGGGCCCTCTGATCCCTCCTGTATTGATTTGTATTGTAAGTGTACTGTCTTCCCCCATATTGTAAAGCACTGCGCAAACTGTTGGCGCTATATAAATCCTGAATAATAATAATAATAATAATATGTCCAGACCTAAATCCAATTGAAAATCTGTGGCAAGACTTGAAAATTCCTGTTCATAGACACTCTCCATCCAATCTTGAACTATTTTGCAAAGAAGAATGGGCAAAAGTGTCTAGATGTGCAATGTTGTTAGAGACATCCCCAAAAGATTTGCAGCTGTAATTGAAGTGAAAGGTGGTTCTACAAAGTATTGACTCAGGGGGGCTGAATACAAATGCACACCACACTTTTTACATATTTATTTGTAAAAAAAAATTGAAAACCATTTATCATTTTCCTCGTCTGTATGCTGTTCTGACAGACCAAAAACGACGCATGCGCTGAAGCAAGTACAAGACGGAAGCTATTGGCTACTGGCTATTGAACTTCCTTTTTCTAGTCCCCTCGTACATGTTGTACGTCACCGCGTTCTAGACAGTCGAACTTTGGTGTGATCGTGTGTCGGCAAGACCGTTTCAGCGGAACTCCATCGGAAAAACTGTCATGCCATATACACACAATTGGACTAAGTCCAACGGTCTTCCCGACTGACTTTTCAGCATAGTTCCGATGGACTTTCCGAATGAACGGATTTGGCTACACACAATCACACCAAAGTCAGACGGATTTGAATGTGATGAAGTACGGCTGGACTAGAATAAGGAAGTTCATAGCTAGTAGCCAATAGCTGCCCTAGCGTCAGTTTTCATCCGTCGGACTAGCATACAGATGAATGAATTTTTTGTCCGGACTCGAATCCTTCGGAAAGATTTGAAACATGTTCTAAATCTAAAGTCCATCTGGTTTTTCCTCAGCAAAGGTCCGATGGAGCTCACACATAGTCGAATTGTCCGACGGATTCGTTCCGTTGGACCTTTGCCGTCGAAAAGTTTGGCCGTGTGTACACGGCAATAGAGTTTATTCCGACGGAAAAAATGGCCGTGTGTACACCGCATTAGTGTGTTTTTTAACTTTGCCATCTGCATTTAATAAAACAGCATTACACCACTAGATATATTTGTGTGTGTATGTCTGTGATCCCAGCTGTGCTGGTCTTCCCCTGGTTCCTAAGATGAAAAGTAAAGATCAGATCTGATTTTGATGATTATCTAAGAAGCTTGCTGTTTTTGACCTTTTATAATAAAAAGGTCAATACTATCTGCTGTGATCTGCTTGTCACATTGTGTCACATTAGGAAGTACACTTTTTTGTTTTGGATGGATATTTCCATATGAACATACCTCACAAATTTGGAACTTTTTCATTTTATTTATCATTTTAAAGCACTGTAATTGTTACATACTGCTATATCTGATATGTGTCACATCGCATTAATTGGAATTATTGTTTGCATTGAAATGTGTCAGAGATCATATATTCATTTAAGACTGTATTAATATACACAATCTTTAGTAGTTGGTTAGTGCTGTTTTTTAGTTTATTTTTGAGGCACATATTGTGCATTGTAAAACTGAACCTTTACACTACACATATGCATATACAGTATATAGTTTTTTTTTTTATTTATCTTTTTTTTTTTATATATATGTTTTTTTACACACACATTTTTGCACTGATTTTCTTTTGTGGGTAGGGCAGTGTATCAGATCTGAATGAAGGAAAAGTTACCCCTGCAGGGGGCGCCCTCAGCACTGCAAGGATTAAACGCTTGTGTCGTCTAATGCAGTGTTTCTCAAACTTTTTTCAGTCAAGGCACCCTTTAAAATGATGCACAATTTCAAGGCACCCTATTCTAAAATGAAAAACACGAAACAAATAGTTTTACATTTCGCAGCAGCATCCACACACATGGGCCATGCAACATTAGAAGTGATTTATTTCTCCACCTTTGCATACTGGTACTGATTGGTATTCTAGTGTTTCTCTGGTAAAGTTTCTCTCTCTCGTTCAAAAAACATGACCTCCTTGTGAACAGAGAAGGGTAGGGGAGGGGTAAGCAAGGATCCTATGCAAGCACCCAATGCCTTCCTTATCAACAAATAGCATTATTAGTTCTTAGGATGCCAGAGGTTGGCCCACACGGTGCCCAATGTTAAAATGCGGCACAATAAAAACCTGTGGCTTTGTGTAACAAAAAAGGCAGCCATGTTCAATTTCTGACACTTATTAGGAATTTTGCCACCGTTGAAGAACTCAAAAGGCACCGGAGGGTGCCACAGCACCCTGGTTGATAAAGGCTGGTCTAACAGATGAAGAAAAAAAGTGAATTATGTATCTTCTCGCTAGCTCCCTTGGTAGCTGGCTCCTCTGCTCCTCTGTTCAGGATATGTATGGGTCCTCCTAGCCATCTTCACATACAATGGAAGAAACTCTTTGGGTCCTTCAAATGAAAACAAGTCTTCATACAATCACCTGGGTTTTATTATTAGGCATTTTGCCAAGGCACCTCTGAAGAACTCAAAAGGCAATGAAGGGTGCCATGGCACCCTGGTTGGAAAAGGCTGGTCTAACGGATGAAGAAAAAATTTGAATTATGTATCTTATCCCTAGCTCCCTTGGCAGCTGACTCTATGGGTCCTCCTAGCCATCTTCACATTGGAAGAAACTCTTTGGGTCCTTCACACCTAAACAAGTCTTCATACAATCACCTGGGTTTTAAAAACTGAAGGATGATGCATAAAATACCTGATGTTTTGTTTGAAGGATTCATTTAATTTTACTTGATGAAAAACATCCATAAAAAGGCCCTAGAAAAATAGGCTTCTCATAAATTAAATGTAATTGTAACACAAAAAGCTGTAGATCTTAGTTGGTTAGTAAATACATTTTACCTTATGCCTCACCTTCTACTTCTTCCTGATCGTCCTGATATCTTCAAAGATGACCACTACTGTTGCCCAGGCCAGCACTTGACTTCTGCAGTCAGTACATAAATATAAAGCACAATATTTTTGAAGCACAAAAACACTACACCTCAATAAAGACATGCTTATGTAACTAAATCTATAGAATTCTTGGAATAAATTCCAAACATTCATAATAATCTTCAACATTGTGGTAAAAAGGTCTTAGCAGTGCTTTGATTAGAGGCCTCTGTCCCAAATGTCCCATACACACAAGCGGATTTTCCATCGGAAAACCTTTTATGGTTTTTCCGACAGAATTCCACTCAAGCTTGGCTTACATACACACGGTCACACAAAAGTTCTCTGAACTTTTGACCATCAAGAAGGCGGTGACGTACAACACTACGACAAGCCAAGAAAATTAAGTTCAATGCTTCAGAGCATGCGTCAAATTGTTTCTGAGCATGCATAGGAGTTTTGCACGTCGGAATTGGTACAGACGATCGGAATTTCTGATCAAACTTTTTCTGACTGAAAAATTGAGAACCTGCTCTCAATCTTTTGCTGCTGGGAATTCCACCAGCAAAAGTCCGATTGTCATGGTTATGCAATAGAGTTTGTCTGCTTACCTGTTTCCATGTGTTCATCTCTAGAGACCAGCCGACCCTCACCTGACTGCTTTTGTAATCCATTCTCTGGCATGACTCCACCCTAGCTCCTATCAGAGAACTCTATATTAACCTGTGCACTGCAGGCCAACCCTGCTGCTCAACCATTGTGTATTCCTTTGTGTGTTTAGCTTCCTGTTACCTGCCGTGTGCTCTTCTGTTGTTCCGTTACCGACTTTGGCGTGTCCTTGACTATCCCTGTTTGCCTGTGATCCTGACCTATTGGCGTGTCCCTGACTATTCCTGTCTGCTTGTGGCCCCGACCTTGGCTTTATCCCTCACTATCCCTATCCTCCTGTTGCCTACTGTGGGTGCGAGCTGGGGGACCCTGGGGGTCGCGACCTGGAGCCAGTTGCAGCCAAGTCCATCCTCACCACTAGAGGCTCTGGTGAACACCTGCTGGCTCTTAGACTCCGCACCCCAGGGAATCTTACGCTCTAACCTCGTGGGATCTGTCTCCTGTCCGCAGCAGTCAGCCTTAGGGTCCACAACCTTGCGGTGCACTCCTGATCCCTACTGTGCGCATCTGTCACCTCGCCTCAAGGTGACCTGACACCGATGGAGCATACACACAGTCGGAATTTCCAACCAAAAGCTCACATCGGACTTTTGCTGGTGGAATTTTACCATCGTGTGTACGGGGCATTATGGTTTGAATCCTAGGATCCTGTTCCGATGTGATTTGTTCTCCGATTCTCTGCATGATCATTTTCATGCAACAAATGGTAGAGTACAGTTTATTTCAAACAAAATTTAGACTGTACCAGTTACACACATTTTTGTCGGTGAAAACACATAAATATACCCAAAAACAACATCCTGGGAGTTTTTCAGCATGCTTGACTCTGGTTGCACAGCATCACCTTCTCCTCCCAATGTGTTTTGTCATGTAAAGACTTGTCCAAAAGCAGAGATTTTATATCATTCAAGTGCAAAAATATGCATACTTAGACAAAAAAGAGCATGTGTGTTTGCTATGATCTTTATAAAGAATTGTGCAGCAGGCATATTATATGTTACAAGTATCATCTCATGTTTATGAGGAACTTAAAGTGGAGGAACAAGGGAGCTGAAGAGTCTGCAGGAGCCTTGCATTTCACCCATCATGCACTGATCGAGGGTGCACTGTTTTCCAGGCTTCTATTAAAGCAAAAACAACAAATGCACATTTTTTTTCTCCTGCCAAATATATGTTCATTTATTTAAATTTTTTAAAGGTCGACTTACCTTTAACACTACTCTTTACATTGCCTTTCTAAGTCTCTTTCTACAGTGCTGTCCCATCCAATGTTAAAAGATGCAATCTGACTCATTTTGATCCTCATGAACAGGGTCCTCCAAACTCTGTAAACAAAAGGCCAGTTTACTATCCCTTAGACCAGGGGTCTCAAACTGGTGGCCCTCCAGCTGTTGGGAAATTACAAATCCCATCATGCCTCTGGCTGTGGGTGTCATGCTTGCGACTGTCAGCCTTGCAATGCCTCAGGGGACTTGCAGTTTCACAACAGCTGGAGGGCCGCCAGTTTGAGACCCCTGCCATAGTCATTAGGTGGGTCGGATTGTGGCCAACGTCTCAGGCTTCATGGTAAGTGGGATTAAAAAAAATACATAGCGCCTGAGATCGGAAGAAGGAGGAATAGCACCCCAACATTGGTATGAGTGGGAAGAATAGTACCCCATTGTTAGTGCCAGTGGGAGGAATTATGTCCCATCAATGGTGTCAGTGGAAGTAATGGTGCTGCATTGTTTTGTCAGTGGGAGGGATAGTGTCTTCGAACAGTGGGGATAATAGTTCTCCAAGGGCCAGATAAAAGCAAGCAAAGTGCCACATCTGCCCCATGGACCACAGTTTGAAGACCACTGCTAATGAAGCAAGTAACCTTGGTCAATTGTTTTTTTAAATTTTTTATTGGATATGTATTACAGTATAGCAAAAAGGAAAAAAAAATTTATTTTTTTTAATTGTCTGTCTTTAATTGTTTATAGCGCAAAAAATAAAATAAAAAAGCAGAGGTGATCAAATACTACCAAAAGAAAGCTCTATTTGTGGGAAAAAAAGGACATTCATTTTATTTGGGTACATCGCCGCATGACCGCGCAATTGTCAGTTAAAATAACGCAGTGCCCTATCACAAAAAATGGCTTGGTCATTAAGGGGGTAAAAACCCTTTCGTGGCTGAAGTGGTTTTAAATCAACAAAATCTGCATCACCTGATGATCCTGCCATGGAGGTCCTTTTTCAGGCCTTTTTCTGTTATGGTAAAAATGCTCTGCCCCTAGGTGCTCCTGCATTGTCATCCTATCACACTGGAAGGGCGTAAAAATATTTTATATAAAAAAGGCAAGTGTTTGAGGTACAGTGCTTTGGCAGTCTAAAGCCCCGTACACACATGGGCCGAATGTCGGGAGACATTTGCCGGTTCAAGAAAAAAAATACCTGCGAACATTCTGTCCATGTGTATGTCAGTCTGTCCGACAGATGCCGGACGTTTGGTTGGCTTCTGTCGGAGGAGCATGCTGCAAAACCAGCAGCCGACCGACTGCCAATCAGCGCTGATCAGAGTGTTCTGGTGGGGGGCCCTCCCCCTGTCCTAACACATTAGCTCAGCAGGGGAGATCACTGTATTTACTTCGCATAGTTAGTAGAGTGTCTCAGACCGTAGCGGACAGGTTTTTTAATGAACGGAAAAAAGGGAGTAGTGTGTACCGGGCTTAAAGGGGTTGTAAACCTTCGTGTTTTTTCACCTTAATGCATTAAGGTGAAAAAACACCTGCAGTCACCGGCCCCCTAGCCCCCCGTTTTACTTACCTGAACTCGAACTTGACCTGGTGGGGATGCCCCGTTTCTCTGCCCAGAGTTTTCGGCTCTTGATTGGATAGATTGATAGCAGTGCAGCCATTGGCTCCCGCTCCTGTCAAAGAAATCCAATGACGTGAGCACCGGGGGGCGAAGCTGAGTCCTGCATTCGGCCCCTATGGACGCTGAATGCTTGACTCGGGAGCACGCAAGCAAAGTAACCCCTTCAGGGAAGCGCTTCTCCGGGAGGGGGGGTTGTCAGATGTGGGGAGGAGCCGCAAGAGCCACCAGGGGAGCCCAGAAGAGCAGGTTCGGGGCCACTCTGTGCAAAACAAGCTGCACAGTGGAGGTAAGTATACGTTTTTATTTTTTTATTTTACCTTTACAATCACTTTAAGACCTGGTTCACACCTATGCATTTTTTATTTATTTTTTTCACGTTTTCGGTTTTGCAGAAACACACTACAGTCCATTTAACATTGTTTCCTATAGATGTAGTTCACATCTGTGCATTTTATGGAAAGGGCCAGGGGCTTTTTTCTGGTTTTTGGTTCCATAAACTTCAATGGATGAAAAGCGTGTATTGAAAAATGCAAAATGCACCTGGAATATGCAAACTGCAACCTGCATAGGCGTGAATCAGGCCTAAATGCCATTTAGTTGCATTTACTTTATCATGCTTAACCACTTCCCACCCGGCCAATCCATATATACGGCAGGGTGGGAGCCGTCTACTCCTGATAGGCCGTTCAGGAACGTCCTTCAGGAGTAGCGGGATCGCGCGCGCGATCCCAATGTGCTCGTGTCACCCGGACACGGCACATCTCAAATCGGCAGGAGGCCTCCTGATCACATGACGGCCGTGTCCAATCACGGCCGTCATGTGATGTAAACAAACAGCCGGTTGCTAGGCAATCGGCTCTCCTCTCCTCACACGGAAGTCACCGCTGAGGAGAGGAGAGCAGAACGCTGCAGCCGGCTAATGATCAGTGAGTATGGGCTGCTTTTTACAGCTTTTTACTCACTGATCATCAGTGTAGTGTAAACACACAACACACCACACAGTACAAACACAGTCCCCACATATGTCCCCAAAACACACATGTCCCCAAAACATACATGTCCCCAAATAATAAAAACACATGTCCCTAATAATAAAAACATGTCCCCCACATATGTCCCACTAAAATCACATGTCCCAATGATTATCTGCACACATATGTACGTGATCACCTGCACACATATGTACATGATCATTTGCGTACATATATCCGTGATCACACAAACCAATTATTATACACTTAACGGAATTTTTTTTACCAAAAACATGTAGCAGAATACATTTTGGCTTAAATTTATGACAAAATTTGATTTTATTGGATTTCTTTTCAAATAGAAAAAAGAAAATATTGTTTTTTTTTCAAATTTCCGCTATTTTTGCACTTATATCGCAAAAAAAAAAAAAAACGGAGTCGTGAATAAATAACACCAAAATAAAGCTCTATTTGTGCGAACAAAATGATAACAATTTCATTTGGGTACAGTGTAGCATGACCGCGCAATTGTCACTGAAAGCGCTAGAGCGATGAAAGCTGAAAATTGGGCTGGGAAGGAAGGGGGTGAAAGTGCCCTGTATTGTAGTGGTTAAAAAAAGAAAAAGAAAGAAAAGAAAACATATCTTCAATTATAGATATGAAAGGTTTCCCCGTGGGGTTTTGTATTGCAGCAAAAATTTCAAAAGTAATTTAGAAAAATATAAATTTATTGAAAAAAGTAATATCAATACAAAAGCATGAATTATGTTAAAACATGAGCTCTGTGGATGAGGTTAATGAAAATACATCATAATACAGCCATTAAAAGTACATGAAAAACATGATATAGGTATATATATATTCATACTGGAAAAAATGGACGCGTTTCGACCATTGTCAGTACAGGTCTATATTTAACTGGTCAGGTTGTGCATAGCTAACTGCTCTCTATTGTTTATGGGCAGTTTTCAACTACAGCGCAAAATGCTTCCTATAGCTTGATTCATGGGCTTGGCTCACTGAACTATTGTTCAGAGCAGCAAGGTGACAGTTCCACTGTTGCTTTGGATGCAGGCTGTGGGAGTTCTCTGGTTTGTTTTACTCGATTTTTATTTGCTCTATCTATTTTGTTTATTATACATTGTTTTCTTTTATATATATATATATATATATATATATATATATATATATATATATCACGAAAGACCAATACCGTAACAGATTACAACAGGGTAGCGCATTAAAAATAGGTTAGGATTGTCCAGCCTGGGACCCAGTGTCTTTCCCAGGAAGTAACTGGCTTCTTGCCCAATAGCAGAATCTTTTAACTGTAGCTATATATGGAAAATCAAACAAACGGGTGTATTTGAAAATTCTAATCATACAGTAATGAGAAGATAAATGATGCTATCACAGATCAATTTCCCGCACTTCAACTCTACATTTCCTTCTACTGGTCGTTATCTGTAGGTTTTCAAGAAACAAAAATCAACCACAAAAAAGAAGAAAATTCCTTTTGCCCAATTTTGGATTGTTTACTCTTTTAGCTATTATTTCATGTTTGTTTTATGTTTCATTTTATGTTTGGCGGAGAATTTCATTAAAGCAGACACAATTGTGCCTCTACTGTTTTCCAATTGTCTTCCAGTAACATCAGTTTTACTATATTTGAATGAATGTGAATGCAGGGAAACAAGGGTCAAAGATTACATATTTGTACACACTGCAGTCGCTGCATCATTTTTTCCATTAGATGGGAGGTGGAGTCTCGAGCTGCATGTGCGTGTGTATTTTTCTTCTTAAGAATCTAGAAACACTTCCTTGCTGAAACAGCCTCTTTTAATCATCTTGTTCTCAGGAGAGAAATTCCGTAAGACTTTCTCCAGTCTAAGGCCGCGTACACACGCGCGGACTGTTGGCCCAACTTTGTCCGTCCAACAGTTTGAGCGAACAGTCCGCTCAAACTTAGCATGGACGGACATGGCCACACACGACGGACGAACAGTTTGCTGAAACCGTGCGCGATGACGTGAACGGCACGTACGACGGGACGAAAAATACGACGTCCTATACACTGCAATGCAACCTTCCGACGTGGAAATCCTTTCTGAGCATGCGCGAGACTTAGTTGGCCGAACAAGCCTACACACAAGCGAACAGTCCGCTGAAACAAGGTTTCAGCGGACAGTTTTTCGGAATTTCCGTAAGACCTTGTTCGGCCAACTGTCCGCTGAAACTGTCCGCTGAAGCCCCACACACGAGCGGACTGTCCGCCCAAACACTGTTCAGCGGACAAGGTTGGGCGAACAGTCCGCGCGTGTGTACGCGGCCTAACCAATGTGCAGAAAGTTCAACTTTTTTATTTATTTTTTACAATAAATTACCAGTTCTGAAAAAGTAAAAAATAAATAAAATAAAAAAGGTAAACACTGATGATTGGTTATCTGCTGTGTTATAGATACTAGGCATGGGCTTACAATGAGAAACAGTGTTTAACCACTTCAGCCCCTTAATGACCGGGCCATTTTTTTGCAAGACGGCACTGCGTCGCTTTAACTGACAATTGCGTGGTCGTGCGACGTTGTACCCAAACAAAATTGATGTTCTTATTTTCCCATAAATAGAGCTTCTTTTGGGTGGTATTTGATCACCTCTGCGTTTTTTATTTTTTGCACTATAAACAAAAAAAACTTCAATTTTTAAAAAAATATATATTTTTTTTTTTTTTTTTTTTTGCTATAGTAACTATCCCCCCAATTTTTTTCTTCAAAAAAATTTATTTCTTCATCAGTTTAGGACAATATGTATTTTTCTACATATTTTTTGGTAAAAAGAATCGCAGTAAGCATATATTGATTGGTTTGCACAAAAGTTATCGCTTCTACAAAATAGGGGATATTTTTATTATTAGGTTTTTTTTTTTCGTTTTTTTTTACTATTAATGGCGGTGATCTGTGATTTTTTAGCGGAACTGCGATATTACAGCAGATAGATTGGACATGTTTGACACTTTTTTGGGGACCAGTGACCAGGGTTGCCAACCTCCAGCAGCATTTTTTACTCACAAAATATGGGAAATGTACTGGCGGAGCACATTATTTACTGGCAACCTGCAAAATTACTAAACTCCTATTGAAAACTAACACAGTGAATATTTGAACAGTATAAACATGATATGGAAACACTGACAATACTTATAACAAAGTAATTTGCTTGTTTTACACTTAAAAAGTCAATGCAGCATGAAATTATCAGCCCCTGATATTTACTGGCAGTTGTAAAAAGATCACAGATTTTTACTAACTGTCAGTAAATTTACTGGTGGTTGGCAACCCTGCCAGTGACATTATTACAGTGATCAGAGCTAAAAATTGCCACTGATCACTGTATAAGTGACTTTGGCAGGGAAGCGATTAATACTAGGGGGCGATCAAGGGGTTAAGTGTTCCCTGGGAGGTGTTTCTAACTATGGAGGGAGTGGACTGACTGGGAGTAGAGAGATATCACTGTTCCTGATCACTAGGAACAGACGATCTCTCTCTACTCCTCTGACAGAACGGGGATCTGTTTGTTTACATTGACAGATCCCCCTTCTGGCTCTCTGTGGAGCGATCGCAGGTGGCCGGCGGACATTGCGGGCTGCAAGCCACGCGCATCGGCTCCAGAGACGCGCCGCGGGTACGCGCCAGCTATAACCATTAAAAGGATGGCGATTTGCGCATCCGAGCCATTCTGCTGCAGTATAACAGTGGCAGCTGGTCGGCAAGCAGTTAAGGTTTATGTCAATCCAAAAACTTTAATGTCAAGTTTTAGTGTTTTTTTTTTAGTTTTCATTGCTATCGAAAGCTCATTTATTGGGATTTATCTTTAACTCCTGTCCTGCTGGCAACAGTTTCACCAGACAGGAAGTGAGTGAAAATCTGCCACAGCAACGCAGAAAGAAATAGTTAGATTTCTGTTTACTTCTAAAACCCTTTTCTTTAAGTAAATCACGGGATACAGAGCATCTTCAAGTTCATAAAGATAGGATTATGCTGTACCTTTAGGTGATTGCACACAAAATTAGGAACCCTTTCACACTGGGGCGGTGTGGCGACGGCAGTAAAGCGGCGCTATTGTTTAGCACCTCTTTACCGTCGTTTTAGCTGCAGTATTCAGCCACTAGCGGGCGGTTTTACCCCCCTGCTAGCAGCCGAGAAAGGGTTAAACCCACCGCAAAGCGCTGCTGCATCGGCGTTTTGCCGGCGGTATAGCCACGCTGCCCCATTCATTTCAATGGGCAGGAGCGGTGAAGGAGCGGTATACACACCGCTCCTTCACCGCTCCAAAGATGCTGCTAGCAGGACTTTTTTAACCATCCTGCCAGCGCACCGCTCCCGAGGGCTTTCACACTGGAGTTTGAGGAGCGGCTCTTTCAGGGCGCTTTGCAGGCGCTGTAGCGCCTGCAAAGCGCCCCAGTGTGAAAGGGGTCTTAGAATAGACAGGAAGTCCCAGTTATAACCTCTCCCCACTAGGGCAGGCTCAAATTTTTGTAGCAAGCCATGGACCACCAGCAAGCGGGGTCTGTACTCAAAGAAAAATATTTTACGGGTAATAAAAATTTGAATGTCTTTTTCAGAAAACCCAGAACGAAACGCATCTTCAAATTCATAACAATGGGGGCTTCCTAATGCAATGTAATCAGGGGAGGGCACACAGCAACCAACTACCACCCCCCCACCCAAAAAAAAGGGTAAGAAATTCACACAGCAAGAAGTGCCGACTGAAAAAAATTGCCCTCCATGGTGCAAACATCCACTTGATAAAACTTACAGCGGGAGTCCGCCGTTTTTTTTTTTTTTTTTAAAGCCAGCAGCTACAAATACTGCAGCTGCTGACTTTTAAAATAATGACACTTACCCGCCCAGCGCACCCGCGATGTCGGCACCCGAAGCCGATCTCTCGATCGTCTCTCAGGTGCTGCCGCCGCCATCTTGGGTATGGGAATCAGAAAGTGGAGCCTTGCGGCTTCATTTCCTGGTTCCCTACTGCGCATGCGCGAGTCGCGTTGCGCAATAAGGATGGTCTGCTGGGAAACACACGGATCCCAGAGACAGCGGGGGACCTTTCGGAAAGGGGCGTAGATTCTGCGGAAAGGGGCGTACCTTCTGCAGAATCTACTCCGGAAGTGGGTGCAGATACCAGTACTGTACAGGTACCTGCATCCCTCTCCCCCCTGAAAGGTGCCAATTGTGGCGCCGGAGGGGGTGAGGGTTCCAATGAGCAGAAGCTTCACTTTAGGGTGGACCTCCGCTTTAAGAAACTAGCAAAATACTGGAGCCTGGACTAATTGGGAGGGGTTATATCTGGGGGAGGACATTCTGTCTCTTTTTTTTCATTTGTGCCAGTGTCCAATCACTTAAAGCATTTCTTAGACAACAGTAAAAAAACCTGACATGGGTTTTAACCCTTCTATTCTATTTGTCACGGCATACGGCATAGACTGTATTCTGTTCATCAAGAACCCCTTGCTAGGAAGTTTGGTTTGCGCTATTTCACTATTCCAAGTCATCCTCACATTGGCATGTTATAGCAGAAATGCCAATATAAGAAAGTACAGATTATGCAAACAAGAGGTCTTGCTGTGGATGTGTCGCCCACACTCAAGTCTTTTAGATAAACGGATAGTTTTTGTTAGACCTCAGTACAGATAATAGAAAATGTCCATAGTAGCAGATGGCAACTGTAGAATATCTTATCTCCTGCACGTCATTAATTGTACATACAGAAATTCCATTGAACCTACCTAGAACTGCTATACCATAACAGAACAGCTGCTACATGTGACCTTAAAGAGAGCTCTTGGGTGAAAAGTATGCTTGCTAGGACTCTTTTCACCAAACCTAGAATGTGATGAAAGCTTTGGGTCAGGTTGTGATGTGAATGGGCACCCGTCAATACTGACTTATTCGTGTATATTTTACTAGAACTCCCTGAGGAACCTTAATGATTGACCTTGTCATTGAAATGTACACGTCGTATAGCAGTGTTTGATTAGAACCTGTCAGGATAGATTTATGGGAGCTGCCATGGCTGGTTTATTTTTGAGGGTGCATGCCCCGGGCCTGTCACTGTAATCTTTCTCTGCTTCATTACTCATTGTCATTGGCCTGGAATAAACATACAGATATAGAAATATCAGGATACCTAAGCCCCATGCACACTAGCATTTTTCATGAGCTCAAACAAAAGCTAGAAAAAAAACCCTGGATGAAAAATGCTGATAATAGCATTTTTGTTCCAGCTTAAAGTAGCATTTTAGTAGCTTTTAGAAGCATTTAGAAGCTTTTTGCATTTTATTAGCGTTTTTGCTAAAAAGCTCAAAAAAAACCTTTCGACGCACTTTTTTACTGGAAAAACACTCCAAAGAAACTCTCCAAAAACAATTTTTTTCTGCTCCTAGACCATAGGTGCTCAACCTGTGGCCCTCCAGCTGTTGTGGAACTACGAGTCCCAGGAGGCATTGCAGGCAGCTGAGAGTTACAAGCATGACTCCCAAAGGCAGAGGCATGATGGAATTTGTAGTTCTGCAACAGCTGGAGGGCCACAGGTTGAGCACGTCCTAGACACCGAAGCTCAAAAAATTCTAATAGCCTAAAGTAGTGTGCATGACACTATTTAGCTTCTAGAAGCAGAAAGAAATGCTAGGAGCTTAAAGTGGTTCTAAAGGCAGAAGTTTTTTTTAATCTTAATGCATTCTATGTGCAGGAGCCCCCTTCAACCCCCTAATACTTAACTGAGCGCCATCTCCTTGTTCTCTCTCACTTTGACTATTGTAACTCCCTCCTCATTGGCCTACCTCTATGCAAGCTATCCCATCTTCAGTCTATCATGAATACCGCTATCAGACTCATCCACCTTACCAACCGCTCAGTGTCCGCCACTCCTCTCTGCCAATCCCTCCATTGGCTTCCCATTGCCCAATAAATAAAATTCAAAACACTAACAATAACATACAAACATTCACAATTCTGCCCCGAGCTACATCACCAATCTTATCTCCAAATATCACCCAAGCCGTCCTCTTTGCTCATCCCAAGACCTTCTGCTCTCCAGCTCCCTTGTCTCCTCCTCCCATGCTCGTCTTCAGGACTTCTACAGAGCCTCTCTCATCCTCTGGAACTCACTGCCTCAATCTGTCCGGTTATCTCCTACTTTGTCCAGGCAATCCCTGAAAACTCATCTCTTCAGGGAAGCCAATCCAGCCTCCAGCTAACAACCGAATCTTCTACTCCCCTCATCAGTTCATTCCTCACAGTCCCTACCTTTTGTTTCACCAGCCCCTCCCTTTTAGATTGTAAGCTCACAGGAGCAAGGCTCATCTAACCCTCTTGTTTTGAATTGTACTGTTGGTGTATTGTCTCCTTTTATATTGTAAAGTACTGAGCAAACTGTTGGCGCTATATAAATCCCATATAATAATCTCCATCCAGCAATGTCCACGAGTGTCTCGGTCATCCAGGACTCTCCCTCCTGATTGGCTGAGACACAGCAGCTGCGCCATAGGCTCCAGCTGCTGTCAATCAAATTCAGTAATGAGGAGAGAGAGGAACAGGGTCGAACCACAGCACCCTGTCTGAATGGACACACAGAGCAGTGGCTCAGCTTGAGTGCACTTATAGCAAGCTGCTTGCTGTGGGGGCGCTCGAAAGGAGGGAGGGGCCAGAGGTGCCAGCAAGGGACCCGAGAGGAGGTCTTCTCAAGCTTATTACACCAGAGCAACCCTTAAAAACAAAATAGGTTGCAGGGAACCCTGCTAAATAAAATTCATAAGGGATCATTAGAAAAATGGCCCTTACATTGATAATCGGAGGTCAAAGTGCCACCCATAAGCTGGCTATACACTGCTCGACCAGACAAATTTTGACCGGAATGTGCTCACTGTTGGGGCATGTTGGAACGTTTTCTGACACTCAGCAGTCAACCGGTTGCAGTCCCTGGTCAGTGTATTGGGACAGCAGAGGGTGTGGCTGTCAAAAGTCCCAGGGAGGGGGAAATTCTCCATTCCTTTCCGACACCTAAAAAAAATCATTGGTGTTATGCTGCTGGCTCTGCCAAAGGGAAATAGACCAGATACTGTGGAAGCACCATCAAATGGGAGGGTAGTCAGACACAACTCATCCCGGTGCCACTGTCTGATGTGTTTTGCTCTAAAGAGAATAATGAAAATGTAATAAGGAATAGGAATAAACTTTTCTAAACATGAGGCATCAGAGGGAGGTTCTATGTAAAGCTGTACCTGAATAAAGTTCCCAGCGTGCTGTTTTTTGTTAAGTGGGAAGTTGATATCCATTGTACCTGAGGGCTGATTAAGACCACAATTTCTGCATTCCAAAAGCATTTCTGCATGCGCGTTTTTGATACGTTCTGGTGTGTTTTTGATGCATTTGTTTTCGCTTTTCCACTCGTTTTGTTCTTCATCTCAACTGAGAACGTTTACATTACAGTGTGTTTTTTTTATGCGTTTTGCCATATTTCAGATGCATTCTATAAAGAAAAAAAACAAGTTCTACTTTTGTTGACTGCACTGCAATGGTGTGAACTAGGGCAATTTGAATCCATGTTAAACACTGTCCATGAGTTTTTGATGCAGAATAAAAATGGACTGGATTGCATCTGGTGTAAACCAGCCTTATAGAGATATAATGATTGGCTTGAAAGACTAAATTTCCACACTGAAAATGTCTCAGCTCTAATAAGAATAAGTAACTTTGAAATGTATTTAATTTGCATCATAAAGCATACTTCATATAAAACTAGCAAAAGGCAGAAGCTTACTAGTTTTGCCCCCATGTCAATCTTTGAAGTGCCTCCCAAGGATAGTTTTATATATATATATATATATATATATATATATATATATATATATATATATATATATATATATATGGGAACATTAAATGCGGCGCTAAACCATATTATGTGTATATATTAAAAAATGCCCCAGATGATGTTCTATTGATGTTTGAAAATGAAACTGGTCTGGTAGATTGATCTAGCTCTTGGACGTATTTGTGATATCTCGCCGGTTTATATCATCATTGATGTAAGTGTTCTACCTTTTACAATAAAACCCTTAGTTGATGGTTTTACACTATGTGGCAGCCTTATGAATTGTGGAGTCCATGGTTGGGTCCGGTGACAAGGTTGAACGGAAGATGACCTCACATGTTGTTTCCTGAGAGTGAGTTCCCAGTTGCATGCCTGTTTGACGCTGGCATTGGGTCCACTGAGTCCGGTAAGAGTATCTAATTTTTTTCACCTGTGGTGCATTCACAATCTATGGTGATTTCCTTACTGGATAGTGGCCTGTCCTTCAGAGGTCAAATATATCTTCAATTTAAACAATGATTCCTACCTAAGCACTCGTGATTTCATTTCACCTATTTGGACAGTTTTTTTGTGTTTTCCGTCATAGGTCATTTATTCACAATGCCATTTCACATATATGGACTTTTTAGTGATTTCAATTTATGAATTGTGTTTATTTTTTTAACTTTCTTTATTTATATCACATAAGTCCAGAAAGGAAGAATAGCAATCACAAGAGGCAACAAAGACATTAATTTCTTACATAGATATATCTTATATCCTATAGAACATATTCCATTTTCCTCTTCATTTTTATAAATTAAACCAAATTGTTCTATCTACACATTGTATCTTCCAATTTAAATATATTATCTATCTATTACAGTTTTATCTATTATAAATCTTATTTCCCCCAATTATAGCTCCCCCAAACTTCCCTCATCTTTTATCTATATATTTTTTAAACCCTTACCCCAACTCAGAAAAAAAAATATTATTATTATTTACCCCCTTATTTTTATATATATATATATATATACAGTTGTGCTCATAAGTTTACATACCCCATATCCCATTAGGGGTAGGCTGGACTAGGCCATCATGGCTTGAACAGTTTTATTGTATTCCAAATGTTGTGTAATATATGCAGCAACTTTAATTGTTATGTTCTTAATTGATAAAATAAAAATTTATTGTATAAAAAGTCAGTGCATTTCTGGACTCCTGACAGACCCTGGCATCTTTCTTCCAGTGCTGCACGGACATTTTTGGATTCTGAATCATGGGGAAAGCAAACAAATTGTCAAAGAACCTGCGGAAAATGTAGTTTAACTGTGTAAAACAGGAAAGGGATATAAAAAGATACCCAAGGAACTGAGAATGTCAATCAGCAGTGTTCAAACTCTAATCAAGAAGTAGAAAATGAGGGATTCTGTTGAAACCAAACCACGGTCAGGTAGACCACCTAAAATTTCAGCCACAACTGCCTGAAAAATTGTATGGGATGCAAAGAAAAACCAACAAATAACTTCAGGTGAAATACAGGACTCTCTGAAAACATGTGGTGTTGCTGTTTAATAATGCACAATAAGGAGGCACTTGAAGAAAGATGGGCTGCATGGTCGAGTCGCCAGAAGAAAGCCATTACTATGCAAATGCCACAATGTATTCTGCTTACAATGCACCAAACAGCACAGAGACAAGCCTCAAACTGTCTGGCACAAAGTCACTTTGAGTGATGAGACCAAAATTTAGCTTGTTGGCCACAACCATAAACGCTACAATTGGAGAGGAGTCAACAAGTCCTATGATGAAAGGTACGGAGGTGGATCGCTGATGTTTTGGGGATGTTTGAGCTACAAAGACACAGGAAATTTGGTCAAAATTTTTGCAAGATGAATGCAGTATGTTATCAAAAAATACTGGAGGAACCTCTGCATTCATCAGCCAGGAAGCTGCGCATGGGATGCACTTGGACATTCCAACATGACAATGATCCAAAACACAAGGCCAAGTCAACCTGTCATTGGCTACAACAGGGTTCTGGAGTGGCCATCTCAGTCCCCTGACCTCAATATCATTGAGCCACTCTGGGGAGATCTCAAATGTGCAGTTCATGCAAGACAGCCCAAGAATTTAAAGGAACTGGAGGCTTTTTGCCAAGAGAAGATAAAGAGCCTCATCCACAAATACCACAAAAGATTTCAAGCTACCATTGATGTTAAAGGGGGCAATACATGGTTCTACAAAGTATTGACTCAGAGGGGCTGAATACAAATGCACGCCATATATTTTCACATATTACATGCCCAAGCGCCCGCCGCTTTTCATCCAAAAAGGACTTCTACTGGGGCATCTAATGGAGATCCTTTTTGGACAAAAAGCATCGGTCCATGTACTCCATTCCCCATATTGCTTTTATTGAGCTGTGATCACTTTTATTCCTGTATGTCGGTTTTTATCAATTAAAACCCACCTGCTTTGACCTACACTATTGGAGCCCCTAATTTTTTTCTTCCTTTCATGTTCTGTGGATGAAAGTTTTTTTTGTTTCTTCTACCAGGTCGGTGTAACCCCTGCAAGGGGGACTCCATACCAGCATTTATCCATTTCCATCAGATTTTTTTGCTGACACCTTCAGTTGTTTGATTCATCTATATGGGTCAATATCATGTGATCATTTGCAACCCATCCATCGGCCTTCTGTGTGGTTAACACCAGTGGGAGAGCAGCGGAGCACACCTACAAGTCTCCTGGATTTCGGTGGCAGTCCGGTCTACTTGCCGATTGGAATGATCCATGCTCGATTGATCCGTTGTCGCTGACAGTCGGGTCCACGAGCTTCAGTAAGCGGGTATAAGTCATACCAGTTGTCTGAAAGAAATTTTCATGTGACGGTCTATATGGCTTTAAGATATCATCATCGGGACATCCCTTTATTTTTATGATGGACGTTTTCATTACATACGTTTCATTTGGGGACTTTTAGCACAATTTATTTTAATTGTTTTTATCACTTTTCCCTTTAAGGTGTATATCATTTAGTGATTTTTATATAATTCACTTTTTTAGAGTTACATATTCACATTCACTATGTAAACTTATGAGCATAACTTTATTTTTGTATTCTGTTTAGTTACTGAAATTTTCAGTTTCGTCATACTGGGAAATCAAGTTTTTTTTAAGGCTTGTAAAGGCTGTAACAGCTGGTTTTGCTTTAGGGAATCTTCTAAATAGCTACAAATGTTGGGTCCAAATGTGTTGGTTTCTATTTTAAGACATGCTAATCAAAGAGTCTTATGGACAATAAGACAGCTTCCAGAAGTGGCTTTCAAACACTGTTATATAATTTTATGTTAAATGGGATACATGGATTATAGTCATAAAAAAGTCCACAAAAGTCCTTATAAGGACTGGTAACTTGGTCTGTCTAGGGTGCTACAGTACATAGGGTTGAGTGAGGTACAGTCTGCTATTCTATAAGGACTGGTATCGGTCCACAATACATAGGGATGAGGTGCACTACTGCTGACCACTGCCCTATACTGCAGCAGTCCTTCATCAGTATAGGGACTGACGTACAGTCTGCTAATCAGTCACACACAACCTACTTGTTCCACAAAGGTCCTTATAAGGACTGGTAACTTGGTCTAGGGTGCTACAGTACATAGGGTTGAGTGAGGCACAGTCTGCTATTTTATAAGGACTGGTATCGGTCCACAATACATAGGGTTGAGGTGCACTACTGCTGACCACTGCCCTATACTGCAGCAGTCCTTCATCAGTATAGGGACTGACATACAGTCTGCTAATCAGTCACACACAACCTACTTGGTCCACAAAAGTCCTTATAAGGACTGGTAACTTGGTCTGTCTAGGGTGCTACAGTACATAGGGTTGAGTGAGGTACAGTCTGCTATTTTATAAGGACTGGTATCGGTCCACAATACATAGGGTTGAGGTGCACTACTGCTGACCACTGCCCTATACTGCAGCAGTCCTTCATCAGTATAGGGACTGACGTACAGTCTGCTAATCAGTCACACACAACCTACTTGTTCCACAAAGGTCCTTATAAGGACTGGTAACTTGGTCTGTCTAGGGTGCTACAGTACATAGGGTTGAGTGAGGTACAGTCTGCTATTCTATAAGGACTGGTATCGGTCCACAATACATAGGGTTGAGGTGCACTACTGCTGACCGCTGCCCTATACTGCAGCAGTCCTTCATCATTATAGGGACTGACGTACAGTCTGCTAACCGCTCACACACAACCTACTTGGTCCACAAAAGTCCTTATAAGGACTGGTAAGGTATATAGGGTGCTACAGTACATAGGGTTGAGTGAGGTACAGTCTGCTATTCTATAAGGACTGGTATCAGTCCACAATACATAGGGTTGAGGTGCACTACTGCTGACCGCTGCCCTATACTGCAGCAGTCCTTCATTGGTATAGGGACTGAGAGCTTTGTCACAGGGTCATTTAAAAAATGACAGGCAGAGGAAGAGGCAGGCCCTTCCGCAGGGGTGGTAGGGGTAGGGCAGGAGCAACAGGCTTGAGCCAAAAGTGGGAAGTTGCAGAAGGTGCGTTCAATTACTTTAAAGGACACACCAGACTTGGTTGAATGGCTCGCTCAGCCTTACTCTTCTGCACCCTCCTCATCCTCTCGATCTGCACCCTCTTCTTCACTCTCTGCTATGTGCACCCCCAAAGACATTACCACCAACAACACCACCACCACCACATACCTTCTGCTTGAGTCACAGGAATTATTTTCCGATCCATATCAAGAGGACATTTCTGATGCGCAGCCACTCTTGGTATTGGATCAGGAAGAGGAGGTAGCAACAACCACTACTCAGCAGTCTGACGACAGTACCCAGATCAGCCCAAGGAGGAGGTTGGTCCCCGGTGTTGCTGCCTACGCTGAGATCTCTACTTATAGCGGTGGGGAAGGTGACATTGATGATGACGTGTCTAGTGATGTCACGTGGGTGCCCACAAGAGAGGAAGAGGAGGGGAGTTCAGAGGGAGATATGGACCAGCAGATAGGGAGGAGAAGCAGGAATAACTTACATTGCACAGGGGGGACAAAGCAGACTGCTAATGTATCAGGAGCGAGTCATCGACCATGTACGGTCACATCTGGTGCTCCCAGGACACTGACACATGGCTCCGCAGTGTGGGCTTTTTTTAATGTGTCCGCTGCTGACAATAGCGTTGCCATCTGCAATCTTTGCAGTCAACGCATTAGTCCCAGTAAGCCCAACACTCACCTAGGGACGACCGCCTTAAGAAGGCACATGGGCAGCCATCACCGAGCCGAGTGGGAGCAATGGAACACACAAAGCCACACTGCAGGCTCTCACTGTCCAGCCTCGTCTTCTACTTCTCCTTCTCCTCTCTCCTCACAATTGTCCTCCACTCCACCTTCCATCACGCCAAGCTCACGTTTTTCTGCAAAAAGGCAGGCAGGCTTCCGTGGGCCTAATGTTCGAGCGTAAAAAAATTATGCCCCCGGATAACCCTCTTGCCCAACGGTTGACGGCTGGCTTGTCAGAACTCATAGCCCGCCAACTACTGCCATATAAACTGGTGGACTCGGAAGGCCTTTTGCAAATTTGTGGCCATTGGAACACCACAATGGAAGGTCCCAGGAAGGAAGTATTTCTCCGTGAAGGGCATCCCAGAGCTATATGGAAATGTTCAGCGGCAAGTGAATGTATCTCTGGCACACAGTGTCGGTGCCAAGATACATCTGACTACAGACACGTGGTCTAGCAAACACGGGCAGGGAAGGTATATCACTTTTACTGCCCACTGGGTGAACCTTCTGACTGCCGTCAAGCATGTAACCCGTGGCACCCGTGTAGATTTGGTTTTACCGCCACGGCAGTGGCGGAACTACCACCATAGCGACCCGTGCGGTCGCTATGGGGCCCGCAGCTGAGAAGGGCCCGGTGAGCGGGCGGCGGGTGAGCCGCCGAGCTGCCTATCCGCTCAGCTCTCGTACAGTCACACTGACTGTACGAGCGGACGCAGCCGGGTCACTCGGCAGTGGCGGAGGCGGCGGCGGCGGCGGCGGGGGGGGCGTGGCGGGGAAGCTGCCAGCGGGGAGGCTTGGTGGGTGGCCAATCAGCGAGTGGCGGGGCAGAGAGATGACATCTTCTCTCACCGCCCAGCGCCCGCCCTGCGAACTGCCAGCTCCACCCTCACTCACTGTGCTGGCAGCAGAGAGATTACATCATCTCTCTGCTGCCTGAATCTCTCTGCCAGCTCCACCCTCACTCACTGTGCTGGCAGCAGAGAGATTACATCATCTCTCTGCTGCCTGAATCTCTCTGCTGCCTGACTCAGACGTGACAATCCCATTCCCCACCTTAAAAGGAAAGTGACAATCCACAACTTGTGGTAGGTGATGTGGCAAGTGGACAATCTGCAATGGGTGGCAGGTGACGTGGCAAGTGGACAATCTGCAACTTGTGGCAGGTGACGTGGCAAATGGACAATCCGCAACAGGTGGCAGGTGACGTGGCAAGTGAACAATACGCAATGGGTGGCAGGTGACGTGGCAAGTGAACAATACGCAATGGGTGGCAGGTGACGTGGCAAGTGGACAATACGCAATGGGTGGCAGGTGACGTGGCAAGTGGACAATCCACAATGGGTGGCAGGTGATGTGGCAAGTGGACAATCCGCAACTTGTGGCAGGTGACGTGGCAAGTGGACAATCCGCAATGTGTGGCAGGTGACGTGGCAAATGGACAATCCACAATGGGTGGCAAGTGACGTGGCAAGTGGACAATCCACAACGTGTGGCAGGTGACGTGGCAAACAGACAATCCGCAACGGGTGGCAGGTGACGTGGCAAGTGGACAATCCACAACGTGTGGCAGGTGACGTGGCAAACAGACAATCCGCAACGGGTGGCAGGTGACGTGGCAAGTGGACAATTTGCAATGTGTGGCAGGTGACGTGGCAAGTGGACAATCTGCACCTGGTGGCAGGTGACACACTCGGGGCTTCCACTGATTCTGCATTATGGTGAGTTGAACTATAACAATGTAATAATAGAAATAATGTGTTTCAATCATCCTTACACCATAACACAAATGGTGCCGTGATAATTGAAGCGCCAACATCAGCCATTGCCCCAATAAATTGCCCCCCCAAAAAAGTATTTTTTATCAGTGCCCCTCCCGAGACTAGACTCTGGATCCGCCCCTGGGTGAGGGGGGGGGGGGGGGCCCATACAACATTTTGCTATGGGGCCCTGTGATTTCTAGTTACGCCCCTGCGCCACGGATTGCATGCAGGCCTGACTCTTCTTCTCCTCCCCCTCCTACTCCATCCTCCTCCCTCTCCTCCTCAGCTGACTCCTCCTTTTCCACTGCTAGCGTCTCTTCCGCCGCACCGCCCAAGCTACCCAGAACCTATTCCACATGCCAGGTGAGACGTTGCCATGCCGTGCTGTGTCTGTTGTGCCTGGAAGCCAAGAGCCACACTGGCCCGGCACTCCTTTCAGCTTTGCGTTCACAGGCAGATCAGTGGCTAACACCGCTCAATTTGACAGTTGGTAAAGTGGTGTGTGACAAAGGTGCCAATCTGCTTAGCGCATTGAAACAGGGCAAAATCACACACGTCTTAAACTTGGTCGTGTAGCGATTCGTTGTCAAATACCCTGGGGTCCAGGACATCTTGCGGCACGCAAGGAAAATCTCGACCCATTTCAGAAGATCTTACACGGCCATGGCTCGCCTTGCTGACATTCAGCGGCGACACAATCTGCCGGTCAGACGTCTTATTTGCGATTGCCTGACGCAATGGAACTCAACCTTCTATATGCTTGATAGGCTGCTCCAGCAGAAACGTGCAGTTAACGTCTACCTGTATAAACTCTGCGGCAGAACCGGTTCTGGGGAGCTGTTTTTTTTTTCACCGCGCCAGTGGCTGCTCATGCGCGACACATGCAGACTTCTGCGCCCATTTGAGGAGATCACCAAACTGGTCAGTCGCAGCCATGGCGCCATCAGTGACATGGTACCTTATGCCTTCTTTATGGAGCGTGCATTGCGTCGTGTCATTGATCAAGCTGTGGAGGAGCAGGAGCGGGAAGATGAGGAAGTCGCAATGCTGGATGAATTCCCAGGGGGGGCTACTCTGAATGAATGAATGAAATACTTATATAGCGCACAATGCGAACTGAATCGCCTCTACAAGTCAACAACAGGAGTCTGAAGAGGAGTCAGAGGAGGATGGTGCCGGGGCGGATGAGGAGGAGCAAGAAAAGCATGCTTTAAACCTTTCTGGGATCCCTGTTGTGCGTGGATGGGGAGAGGAGAATGAAGAGGACGACATTATCCTGGATGATGAGCAGGAGCCAGGCCACCACACCGCTTCCACTTTAGTGCAAATGGGGGCCTTCATGCTCCAGTGTTTTAATAGGGACCCCCGTATAAAAAGCATAAGGGTCAAGGACCAGTACTGGGTGGCAACATACTTAGACCCCCGGTGCAAACACAAAATGGCGGAAATGTTACCGCCGTCGCAGAGGGCTTTTTAGAATGCAGCACTTCCAGGCCTTGCTTCGAGAAATGCTGCATTCTGCTTTTGCGTGCGCTGGCAGAGGAGCAATTCCCACTCCCAGAGAAGGAGTTGTGGGTACCAATCCAACAGCGCCTGCAAGAAGAGGCCGGTTTGAAGATGTGTTGGTGACTTCGGATATGAGGTCATTCTTTCAGCCGACCCATCGACAGGTGTCACCCGGATCCAGCATCAGGGAACGCCTAGACCGTCAAGTGTCCGACTACATCGGGTTAACGGCGGATGTGGACGCTCTGAGGAGTGATGAACCCCTGGACTACTGGGTGGGCAGGCTTGACCTCTGGCCAGAGCTTGCCCAATTTGCAATGGAACTGTTGGCTTGCCCCTCATCTAGTGTCCTGTCCAAAAGGACGTTCAGCACAGCAGGGGGGATCGTGACCGATAAGCGTACTCGCCTAGCTCACGACAGTGTTAACTACCTCACATTTCTAAAAATGAATGAAGCATGGATCTCGGAGGAATTCAACACATGTGACCAGTAGACCATGTATATGTCTATAAACAATTTTTTTAATCAAGCACACAGACCTTCTTTCTTCATTTGGCTCACTTCCTTGTCCAAAAAAAGCACACCGTACTATATGCCCGTACCCTCCTCTTTGAAGAGGTTGAGCGGTGTCATATTTCTACTGGGGCTGCTTATTATGAGGGGCTCCCACCATCCCTGTGCTGTGCTGACATCCTCCTGGGGCTGTACCTCTGCTGTGCATATTATGAGGGGCTCCCACCATCCCTGTGCTGACTTCCTCCTGGGGCTGTACCTCTGCTGTGCATATTTTGAGGTGCTCCCACCATCCCTGTGCTATGCTCATTATCAGGGGCTCCCACCATCCCTGTGCTGACTTCCTCCTGGGGCTGTACCTCTGCTGTGCATATTTTGAGGTGCTCCCACCATCCCTGTGCTATGCTCATTATGAGGGGCTCCCACCATCCCTGTGCTGTGCTGACTTCCTCCTGGGGCTGTACCTCTGCTGTGCATATTTTGAGGTGCTCCCACCATCCCTGTGCTATGCTCATTATGAGGGGCTCCCACCATCCCTGTGCTGTGCTGACTTCCTCCTGGGGCTGTACCTCTGCTGTGCATATTTTGAGGTGCTCCCACCATCCCTGTGCTATGCTCATTATGAGGGGCTCCCACCATCCCTGTGCTGTGCTGACTTCCTCCTGGGGCTGTACCTCTGCTGTGCATATTTTGAGGTGCTCCCACCATCCCTGTGCTATGCTCATTATGAGGTGCTCCCACCATCCCTGTGCTGTGCTGACTTCCTCCTGGGGCTGTACCTCTGCTGTGCATATTTTGAGGTTCTCCCACCATCCCTGTGCTATGCTCATTATGAGGGGCTCCCACTATCCCTGTGCTGTGCTGACTTACTCCTGGGGCTGCTTATTATGAGGGGCTCCCACCATCCCTGTGCTATGCTGACTTCCTCCTGGGGCTGCTTATGGTGCAGGTGTCAGTGATGTATATCACGGTGCTGATGTCAGTGCTCTCTGTCACGGTGCTGCTGTCAGTGCTGTATATCACGGTGCTGGTGTGAGTGCTTTATGTCACGCTGCTGATGTCAGTGCTCTCTGTCACGGTGCTGCTGTCAGTGCTGTATATGACAGTGCTGGTGTGAGTGCTTTATGTCGCGCTGCTGATGACAGTGCTCTCTGTCACGGTGCTGTTGTCAGATGACTCTATCACGGTGCAGGTGTCATTGCTGTATGTCACGCTGCTGATGTCAGTGCTCTGTATCACGGTGCTGCTGTCAGATGACTCTACCACGGTGCAGGTGTCATTGCTGTATGTGACGCTGCTGGTGATCATCTCCTGCACCGTCTTCTTTGCCTACCCTGGTCCCTGACCTTCCCTCTCCTCCATTGCCTTCATGCGCTCCACAGTCCTGAATTGTCACAACAATTTCCCATATAAAAAAAGAATGCTTGTAGTTGTCGATCCCAGATTCACCTCATACATGTGTTATGTCATTGGCCATGTGGTGGGACTATGTTTGCACAGCTAATAATTATTTTGTGGCTGCAAATTTGACCTATAGGTTTGCAAAGTTCGCCTCCCATTGAAGTCAATGGGGCCCGCCGCGACCGTTCCGGTTCGCGAACTATCGGTTCGCGGTCAGCGTTCGCGAAACGTCCCGTCGGAAGTTCATCCATCACTATTGATTAACTTATGCCAGGTGACAACATATGTGACATAACATGTATGTCAAGATTTACTGTGTACCTTTTCCTGTGGCGAATTTCTGGTTACCAGAAGTGAAAAGTTCTTTGCAGATTTCAGCTTTCACCTGTTTAACAAAACTATCATATACTGTACACCAGGGGTGGACTAACAACTCATGGGGCCCCCGGGCAAAAGAAGATCATGGGCCCCCTGTGTCCCCACCCACACTCAAGCCCCAACTACATATTGCACTACCCATATTACATGCGTCTGTCACAGAACTGGGGTGGGACAGAGAGAGGGGGTTGGGAGAGAGGGGGGAAGATAGGGGGACAAGAGATAGGAGGGAAAAAGTGAAGGGGTTGAGAGAGAGGGGGTGAGGGGGTGAGAGAGAGAAAGGGGGTGAAAATAGAGAAAGGGGTAAGAGGAGGGAGTGTGAGAGAGAGAGAGGGTTGATGAGGGGGGAAGAGAGCAAAATAGGGGAAGAGATGAGGGGAAGAGAAAGGGGTGAGAGAGAGAGAGATAGGGGTGAGACAGAGGGGGTGAGAGAGATAGGGGATGAGAGAGAGAGGGGGTGAGAATGGTGTGAGAAAGAGAGGGAGCAAAAGTGGGGTTAGAAAGAAAGAGGGGTTTAGAAATAGAGAGAGGAGGGTTTGAGAAAGAGAGGGGGGGTTGAGGGGGTGAGAGAGAGAGGGGGTGAGAGGGGGTGGGTGAAGGGGGTAAAAGAGAGGGTGTGTGAGAGAGAGGGGTAAGAGAGAGGGGGAGGAGAGAGAGATAGGGGTGAGGGGTGGTGAGAGAGAAGGGGGTGAGAGACGGGTGAATGGGGGGGAGTGAGAGGGGAGTGAGAGAGAAAGGGTGAGAGACAGGGGGTGAGAGAGGGAGGGTGAGAGACAGGGGGTGAGAGAGCGGGGGGGGGTCAGAGTAAGGGGGGGTGAGAGAGAGGGTGGGAGAGAGGGGTGAGAGAGACAGAGGGTGAGAGAAAGGGGGAGAGGGGGGGAGAGAGAGATAAGTGTGAGGGGCGGTGAGAGAGAGGGGGATGAGAGAGGGGTGAATGTGGGGGTGAGTGAGAAGCGAGTAAGAGAGAAAGGGTGAGAGAGAGAGGGGTGAGAGAGAGGGGTGAGAGGGTGGGAGAGAGAGGTGGTGAAAAAGAGGGTGGGAGAGAGAGAGGGGTGTGAGAGAAAGGGGGTGAGAGAAAGGGGGTGAGAGAGAGGGGGTGGAAGTGAGACAGAGATAGGGGGTGAGAGGGAGGGAGAGGGGTGAGAAAGGGGGGGTGGGGTGTCTGCAGTTCATCCCTCCTGTGCCCCCCCTGTCCCAGTCCAAGTCCACCCTTTTTTGAAGACTATTAGAGCCTCTGGCTCTAATAACGTGCTTAAAAAAAAAAAACCTCATTGGAGTCCATACATCTGGTGCCCTGCATCTAGATTAGGGGGCCGGATGCATGGATAGGGGGAGGCGCCCCTGCGCCCTGCATCATGGCCACACCATGCCACATCCGCATGCATTGCTCATGTGTTCAGGGTGGTTGCAGCACAACCTTGTTCATTTTAATGTTCCACAGCTTTACTGCTTGTCAAACATGACAGAGGGTATATATTTTAACAGGGTCATGGCATATATACAACCCAACCAACTACTTCGGTGGTCACTGCTACTGGGATGAATTCGGGCCAGAAAAAAAATATGGTCGAGATTGAAAATGTCACTTGTAGGAAGAATTAATCTTATTAAGATGATCTTTATGCCCCAGCTTTTGTACATATTGCATAACACCCTCGTGGTGATTCCCCTCAAAATATTTTGAATAATTAACTCCATTTTTAGGTCCTTCCTGTGGCAGGACAGGCCCCCCAGAGTTAAACTAGAAAAATTCCAGAAACCCAAAGATGAGGGTGGCCTGGCTTTGCCTAACCCATGGCTTTACTATATTGCAGCCCAGCTGCAGCCTGTTGCCCGAACTCTCACCCCACCGGACGGGGAGGGAGAGGGACACGCCATGACAGACCCCATCAGAACCCTCATGGGACACACCGTGTGGATCTGTGATGTAGCAGAAAGTCTGGAGGCCCTGACTTATGCAAAGTCTAATAAAAGATTCCCCACCTGCACTCTGGCCCAAAAAATTTGGAACAAGACCAGACAGTTGCAGGCAGTAGAAGGTTTTACTAAATTCAGCCCAATATGGAACAACGGGTACTACCCAGAATTGCAGTCACTGACGTGTGGGCTTCGGTGGAGGAAGCGCGGAGTCACACACCTAAGACATATCTTCACGGCGGGGAAACTGGGCACCTTTTCCGATCTGAGGGAGAGATTTCGGCTCCCCCAGTCGAGGCATTTTTATTACCTTCAATTGCAGCACGCAATCAGGGCTCAGTCCAGTGTGGCTCCGTGGACTTTATCCCCAACCCCCATATTTCACAGACAGCCTCAAAGGCTTTATATCCAATTGTTACTCGATGCTACTCGGGATATTCCTGACAGATTTCCCCTTAAAGACGAAGGCTAAGTGGGAGAGTCATCATCCCAGTTGAAGTCATGGGAAGTGACGTAACGCGTAAGATACCGGAAGTGACGCCTACACCCGAGCGGTACGCTCGTAGTTTGCTAACTGTGCGACTTTTCTGTGTTGGTTTGTGAGTAGCTTTATGTTGTTTTAATAAACATTGTTAAAATTTTAACCTACTACTACACTATGCTGGGCTTCATATTTATTCTTTAAGCACCTATATTGGCTTGACCCATGGAGTATGTACATGATTGGTGACGTGATAGAAGTTTGAAGTCCCCCTGATGGTTCCCAGTGTTCTCCCTTAAAGGGCTACATACATGCTGTATACCTTGCAGCAGTAAGGTAATTGTTTGGTGTGCCTAGTGAACACATGGACATCACTGAAGTGGAGAAAGCTGTTCTTTTTGCACCGTGAAAGCACAATTGCACTTTATATTTGGACTGTTTACGATTTTTTTCACTTCATTATTCACTATTGAAGCATTTCTATTTTTAATATTGTGTTATTAGTATTTTTATATGCACTGCAGCACTTTAGTTTGGTTTATCACTACTTTTTTATCACATCACAAGTGGTATTTTGCTGGATACATAGCACGAGTGTAATTTGAGTGTAATTTGTGTTGTTTATTTACACATTAATTATTTGGAGTTTATCACGTTTCTATGACATCTCCATTTTTATACACTTGAACACTTTATTTGTAAGTTTATGATAAGAATCTTTGCTTTACTTAGAATCAGTTTTCTTATTTTGTGGGATACATTTTTTTAATTTTATTGTATTTATGGGAGCGCAGCACCTTTTTTATCACTAAGTGGGAGAGTGACGTAGGTGCCCTGGAGGGGGAGCAGTGGGAAGAGGTGTTTCAGGCAGTACATATGGCCTCCCTAAACGTAGCACAGCGTATATATCGCAATTATACATTGTACTTAGGGCCCACAACATGCCTGCCAGGCTGGCCAGAATGGGGGTCAGATCAGACTCGATGTGCTCAAGATGCGCAAGGGATCACGGGGACTTGATCCATATGCTGTGGCGCTGCCCCAAGCTACACCTATACTGGACGGGGGTCATAAAAACCATTAACAATGCTTTTTAAGTCTCCATCCCAACCGACCCCAAACCATGCATCCTTGATATCCTAGATGACCTCCCTCTGGTTGATACTCTAAAACCACCCATAGCAAGAGCCCTGTTCCAGGCACGCCCGCTCATCCTCCGAAGGTGGAAGGCGGCAGAGCTCCCCTTGGTTAGAGAATGGATAGGACAGATGGGTGGCACATTACGGCTGGAAAAGTTTATATTCCAACACAGAGGACGACAGAGCAAATTTGAGGCTCAGTGGTCACCTTGGCTGAGCTCGCCGGGCCTAGCCCCGGTGGAGCTTATTCTGGACAGATTACTGGGCTGATAGAATAGGAGGGCCAGGGATGGGTACAGTAGGCTCAGGAAAGCAATGGCGTCATTTAAAAATAATACTGTATGCCGCAGCCAGTGGCGTAACTAGAACCTTCAGGGCCCCGATGCAAGAAACAATGAAGGGCCCCCCTGAACCCCAGTCAGGGCCCTTCCCTCTGAGTCTGGCGGTGGAACTCCAGGGCGTGGTCACAGGTATGACCTTTGTCAGCCCTGTAGTTCCACCACTGGTATCAACAGTTTTTATTTATTTATTTTTTTACATTTTTAGGTGCCCCATTGGGGGACTGTCCCTAGGCAGGATTGGGTCCCCATCCCCAGAAGAGATGAGGTCCTTTTCTCCAGGGCAGATAAAGTTACTGCCCCAGGGTGAGAAGGGGTCCCTGTCCCCACGTGAGAAGGGGTCCCTGTCCCCAGGGGGATATGGAGGGGGTATGTAATAGTGTGTGCTAGATGCCTATGCTGCTGCCGGCCATATGTAGAGGGGGCTGCATGGGCCCCCTGCATCACAGGGCCCGGTTGCGGTCACGACTGCTGCACCCCCTATAGTTACGCCCCTGCCGCAGACAATCTATACTAGAAAGTGGTGTTGCAAGGGGAAAAAGAAAATGACTGTACACAGAATGTGATGTTGGAACTGGAATTTATTGATATGAATTGTAAACCAAAATATTCAATAAAAACTTTTTTTCTGAGGAAAAAAAATGACTTTTTTGGTCTAAAGGGGTGGTAGAAGGCCAGTACAACCTTGGCTCAGCCACCTGTTTCGACAACCCCTTACCCTCCTTCCGTCAGCAAGTGTAGAGAAGGCCTTATGGACATATTTATTAAGCAGTGAGTGTGATGTACAATTACTGGTGATGACTCAATCACTGTCTTTAAAACGCATGCCCCAGGAAGATATTCCTGCAGTGAATGTTGGTTGAATGTTAGATTCACTGTTTTATAAATAAACTCCTAAGGAAATGGCACTGCGTGTTTTTTTTCCTTGCTTTTCTATATTTTGGCAAATGTACAAAAATGTAACAAAGTAATCTCAGTCTATTTTCAACTTCTACTCTTTGCAAAGGTCTTGTCATGGGTGTGCAGTAATTGAGACAGTGAGTCTGTAAGTCCAGCTGTTTTCATTGAGTTTTAAGTACTGTATTGAATCAATACTCCCATGGGTTTTCTGTGTTGTCTGTAAGTCAAAAATGACTATCCTTGTTCGGTACTATAAAGGCCAGATTCAATTACACGCAGAAGCCTTGACAGAAAGCAGCTCTTGTATTGACCCAAATAGCACAGGATATATGTGCGACAATGTAAATCGGCAACAGGATCCATGCTAATGATGGCCAGAGTTCCTGCATTGCATACCACTTAAATCTCGTTTACTTTTCTTTTAAAATTCCAAAAGTATGAAAACCACTACTTTGGATTGATTGTGCTTTTAAAGCCCTCGTGTTTTATTCATTATGGATAGAATACAGAAGGGTGTGGCTCTGTCAGTTTGTTTTTAAAGAATATATTTTAATTGACCATTTAGGTTACAGAAAGGCAAATTCCAGATTAACGTAAAGGACCATCAGGTCTCAAATATGCAGTTAGAATAAGCCATAAATTAGGCCTGTCAGTACTGAACAGGCTGCCCTAGGGCAATGCAGACATCTAGGGATGCCTGCACATACAGTCAGCTCTGGTGGAGTTCCAAATCTCACAGCAGGGTAAAATGTCAACCAGTTTGTAGGCAGTTCCAACGGTACCCGAGGTGCCCACATGCCCTTCCACCTGGACCTGCCCCAGGCCTAGCACACAGGCCATACACAGTCTACAGACTCGTTCAGGACTCCACTCCTTGCTCACACGTGCACGTTTAGGCCTTTTTCACACAGGCTGTCCGATCAGGTCCACACCTGTCTGTTTTTCAGGTGGACCTGATCGGACCCTGTATTGTTCTCTATGGAGTGGTGGATGTCCGCTGACACCCCCCATCATCCGATCTGATCCTGTCTACCAAAAACAGATGGATGGTGGTCCTATTTTCCATCCATCTGGCAGATCGTGTGGCATTGGATGAAAACAGACAGGCAATCTTTCTTCATCAGGTTACCCCATAGAGGAGAGCGAGACTGTGTTTGTGCCCGCTCTGCATAGCGGAGCAGACACGGACCTGTCATCGGTCTGCTCTGTGGGGATCAGTGGAGAGAGACCCCGCTGAGCAAGTGAATTCCGCTTAGAGGAGGCACCCGTGTGAAAGGGGCCTTAGTGTGTCTGAAACATGGAGTGCCCTAAACACCCACTCCTGGTCACCCTTGACATTGACAATAACTCTCCTCTGGCTGGGGACTCTTCTTCGATTGGGCTTAATGTCTCACACGTGGTTCCAGGACAGTGTTCCTACTCTCCTATCTACCACCATCCCCTAGCCCAACCAGGTTTGCACTGAGCTGTTCCACTGGGATCCTCTCTCCCAAATGGTGTTCTTCATGAGATTCATATTCTAGCTTTAGCTTAACGGGGCGCTATCTCACTTTACAACAGCATACACAAGACCCACTCCACATACTTGAAGCAGTCACAGGTTTGGTCCAGCTCAATTTTCTTGAGGTAGTTCACAATCCAGTTCAATTAAAGTAATTCTCTTTCATTCAACAATAAACAGTTGCTCTCTCTGTGGAAGTATACCTGGGGTAGCAGGAAAGAATTTCAACTTCTTATCCCATCTCTATGTAGCGCTGGTATTTTTGCCTGCTAGTGTTAATGAAATGTTAATCTATGAGCAGTCTTATAGTTTAGTATTTGGCACCATCTTGTGGCCTAAATGTGAAATGGACTTCAATTATTTTCTTTTCAAGAACATGGAGAAATATTACAGGAAGTGACTGCTTGTTTACATTTTACAATGGCCTACCTACCCAGAATGCCAAGTGAGCTACCCAGGAACAATCAGTACTAAATTGCATTTTCTTTCTCTTCTGGACGCGTGGCCTGCCTACAAGGACCTGTGAGGAGGTCTCCAGAGAGCGTGGCCTACACCAACTGCGGAGTGGAACAGCCAGCGACTCTGCTTTACACCTGTATGCTGGAAAGACTGTGTGATCGGATCGAGAAGGATCCAGAGACGCCGGTCGGAGCCATCAGAGGGTCCCAGTTCATATTGCAGAGCGGAACGGTGTGGCGGCGCCGGCTGGCGTGAAGCAAGACTGAGACAACCGGAGCGGAGCTGTTTACTCTTCAGGCCGGATTGGGTGAGAGAGCTGTCATCCATAGTTATTAACGCACTTTTTCACACTTAGACTCTAAGCACAGTGTCGCTGGGACTTGTAGTCCCACAGAGGAGATCTTATCTAAAGGACTGAGTTTAAGCAGGCCTGAAGCCTATACTCCATTGATTACTGATACTGTGTGGTTCAGAACCAATTACACCAAAGGCAGTTGTAAGTGTGCTGCATTGCAAGAACAGTTCTAACACTCACCTTACAATAATCCTTGTGTTGTTCAACTGTTTGGATTACAATTTCTACAACACAAATAGCTAGCAGAAGACAGAAGACTAAAGACTGCATCTCTTATTGCAAGGCTTTGCATCTTATTAATATTAAGAGGGGCTGCATCATAAAGTAGGGGGAGCTCCCTAGTGATTGTGTTATACTATATTGATAACCTTATACTCCTGTGGTTACCTAGGTGTGCTGGAAGTGGGAAGGTGCCCAGAGTTAAAGCGTTGTCACTCTGATCGCTATTCCCACTTGTAGATACATTCTAAGGGCTCCTCCAAGACAACTTCATATGTACAGATTGTTGTGAATACCCATTTTGCTGTTGCATTACGTTTGTGTGACAGTGCTAATACTGTAATTACTGTTTTATACCAGTTCCAATAAAAACATGTTTCTGGTTAAGTACAATTGGTGTGAAGCGTTGTTCCTTTTCCAGCAGGTGAAGCATCGGATACCCAGGTAATAACAAAGGTATACTATTGTTATATTGTATATTGTGGGGTTATCCTTTATTGTTAGCTTCACACCAACATTGCACCACAGCTGTGTCAAGGGGATTGAGCCAAGTCATTGGGGGTATAGTAGCAGAGTGCAGACCCAATCAAATATCAGCAGCTCCTTCGGGGGTCAGTGCTACATCTATTTGTTTGCTCTTCTTCCGGTCAGCTAACCTTAACTACTCTCAGCTAGGTTCCCCAAGCGTATATAAGATCCTGCAAGGAAGGATATGAAATCAATCCCTTTGCTGGAAACATTTGAAAAGAAACTTAAAGGGGCAACACATTAACCCCTGCCTACATGTTGTCCTGTAAGTTTGCACATTGGGTTTATAGGTACATGTGGGAGGTAGCTGGTCAGCCTTTGACAAAATGAAACTGGCATAAGTCTGCCACAAAGTGTGCCAAAAACAGTGCAACATATAAAAAGGAGACATGACTTTTCTTAGCAAGAGTGGTATTTTTCCTTAAAGCGGTTGTTAAGCTACTTAGTAAATTACATGTAACTCCCTCTTTTTGAAAGAGCCCTATGCTGCAGTGTATGTGCTTTGTAAAAAATTATGCCCATTTCTACCCGAATTCACAGTGCCACTCGGCACTCACATGACTCCTCGCTGCTCCCTCTCTCAATCTGACAGCTAGAGTGGGAGGGGCAGAGAATCCCCCCCAGACGTCAGTCGGAAGGAGGGGAGGAGAGAGCCTAGACATCAGCCGGGGAGAACAGGAGCAGCGAGGAGTCACGTGAGCACCGAGTGCAACTGTGAATTTAGGTAGAAATGGGCATATTTTTTTTACAAAGCACAGACACTCCAACATAGGATGCTTTCTAATAGAGGGGATTGCATATAATTTACGCTGTAATTTCAGCTGCGGGGGGTGGTCACTGTCAGCTGACAGGCAGGGAGGGGAGGGGGGAGAGGACGGGGGAGAGAAGAGAAAAGAGCTGCAGGTGACGGAGGCACGTAAACTGATCATGGTGTCAGGGCTCAGCAGCCATGATAAACCATGGTCAGTTTACAGACAGGAGGGCAGAACCAGGCAGGGTGAGCCAGGTATTACAGGTGATACAGGGGGCCAAATTACACAGCACAAGCAAGTGCCGTATAATCTGCTTTAAAGTAACAGGATTCAGGTTTGTTTTTTATAGGGTAACAAACGCTTTAATCTGTTTTCTTACTAAATCGATGATGTTGATATTCTATCACATTTACAGAACTGTGGAAATGTGGAATAAACTCCCTCAAGAGTTGGCTCTGTCCAGCTCAGTAGATTGCTTTAAAAAAGGCCTGGATTCTTTCCTAGATGTACACACAGTAATATAACTAAATACTAACATTTATAGGCAAATGTTAATCCACTGAATATCCAATTGCCTCTTGGGGGGCATGAAGGTTTTTTTTCCCCTGCTGGAGCAAATTGGATCATGCTTTGTTGGGATGTTTTGACTTCCACTGGATCAACTGTGGATAAATGATTATGTATATAGGATTGTATAATTATTATTATTTTCTTCCCTTTTATTGGTTGAACTAGATGGACTTTTTTTCAGCCAGACTAACTATGTAACATTCACTGTATAATCTGTGTGGGCATTTCCCTTCAATTTTTCCAGTGATGAAAGTATGATTTGATTTTTCTCATGTTGACCACAAACAGTTTAGTTTCCAATTCGTTTCTTCTTTTTATTATTTATTTTTTGAATACCACATTTTCCAACAGCTACATAGTATACGGGCCTGCCAGATTGTATCTACATTGAAGAGGAGACTGTATGGAAATTACGCAATCAGACATGGATTACATGTATAGTGAGCATGTAATCACAATTTAAATGGAATCATATTTATGATCCAATAGCAGTGGAATGGACAGAACTATAGGGCATCCGGAAAGTATTCACTGCGCTTTACTTTTTCCACATTTTGTCATGCGATTATTGATTGGTTTGCGCAAAATAGGGGATAGTTTTATGGCATTTTTATTAATAATTTTTTTTTTACTAGTAATGGCGGCGATCAGCGATTTTTATTGTGACTGCGACATTATAGCGGACACATCGGACATTTTTGACACATTTTTGGGACCATTGTCATGTATAAAGCAATCAGTGCTATACAAATGCACTGATTCCTGTGTAAATGACACTGGCAGTGAAGGGGTTAACCAGGAGGTGGCAGTGTAGGGGTTAAGTGTGTCCTAGGGGTGTGTTACTAACTGGGGGGGCTGTGCTGTGTGTTAGTGAACACTGATCTCTGCTCCAATCACAGGGAGCAGAGATCAGTGTCACTTGTTGCTAGGCAGAACGGAGAGATGCTGTTTACATAGTCATCTCCCCGTTCAGCCTCCCCGTGAGACGATTGCGGGTATGCCTGCGGAAAATAATGAATTTAATCAATTTTGGAATAGGCTGTGGCTTAACAAAATGTGAAGTGCTGTGAATACTTTCTGGATGCACTGGATGCTAACTATTGTAGGAAATATCGGGATTCTCATATACCTTTAGCAGTCTTGCTAGGTCTGCTGATCATTGTGACATGCACTTTTATTCAAAGATATATTGATTATGTTATTATCATATTTTCAGTTTGCAATGCTAACTCTATGATAGTTTTAACTATAGTTCTGTAAATCTTAAGATATACATACACCTTAGACAAAGTTTGGCTGATGCAAATAGTCATTCAAATGCTTGCTATTTCCCCCAATGCACTTGTGCTGAGAGCGTGCGCTCCCAGCACAGCTACTGTCGCATTACCGAAAGCTCCTCATCACTCCTTGCTATGCGGAGTTATGGGGCCATGTGACCGCCGTGACAGACAATAATGGTGGTCACATGATCTTAAGCTGCGCCCCGCCTTCCGGCATCATAAACCTTCTAAAGGGCTGGGAGGTGCCGGTGTTCTATCGAATAGTGCCCTCCGTCGAAAAGTGCCTGGGCATGCTCAGAACGGAAGGGAACTCCAGCTTATTTCCTGATCAGCTGGCGAGATTGAGCCTCACTGTTGCAGGGCGGGTTCTGTGTGTGTGTTGAAGGGTGGGTTTTGTCTGTGTTGCAACCGGCCCTTAAAGACAGGCAAAACCCACTTTTCAACACACCAAACCCACCGGACAAAACCGGACCTTGAACACACTGTAAACCCATGCCACAACAGCGAGGCCCAGTATGACAAATACGGTGTCCCTCCACTGTTTGCATAGCATTCAATTGTGCCCGTGAAATGGTATCTCCCATAGGAAAAAGCCTTCTAGGATGTGCGCACTATGGTAACATCACGCCAGCTGAACTCAGCTGGAGTGCCCTTCCGTTCTGTGCAATGAGCGAGCACTTCTCGGCGGGGGCACAAATTGAGAGAACACCGGCTCCAAGAGGTTAAGCTTTGACAAAGTTGATTGGTTTCAGTCAGGGCTGTGCTCAGCCCTTCCTTCTTTGAGCTGGCCGCTCAGCTGTAAGTTAATTGCCAGCTCCTATCTCTATCCACAGTTACTCAGCTGTTGATGATTTCTTGCTCGTCAGTCCTGTCTTCTTAAGCCGTTCAGTCCAAGGGATCTCGGCCTTCGCCTTGGTCACCATCACAGAGAATATCTCCTGCGTTCCTGTTCAAAGACTTGCTTTGCTGACATCCCTTCTGGCTCCAGAGCCTGCTTGCTGTTCCACTACATTGATCCCTGACTTCTGGCTTGACTGACTATCCGTTCCGGTTACTAAACATTTTCTATGTTTTGACTACGTTTGTTTTTTTTACTTTTATTATTAAACAAGTGTGATTTAACTGTACTTCTGTCTAGGTCTGTTTTCATGGTTTCTGTGTAGAGTAGCGCCAGATTTTGCACTCTCTAGCTTGAGTAAATCAACTCCGGTGAGACTGAAAAGGTTAAATAATATGCAACTTCATGCAGTGGACGCTACATGCTAAAAGTAAGAAAAATAGTTAATGCAAACACAGCAACCAATTCATTAATCATAGTGGAATCACATTATTGGCAATAGAACATCAATAAATGTGATCTAGCAGTTCATTTTTTCCTATCCAGCTAAGCTAGTTGTAATAAGCTCTAGTTGGCAAGCTCACAGGTTTGCATTGGGGCCTTGAACAAAGCAACAGAGTAGTAACTGATGTTTGGTCTGAGATTCACACTATCTTTGCATGAGGCTCATAGCAGGGGTCCAGTGTGTCCCCGTTCACCGTTTCCAGTCTGATTTTAGCCAGAATTTTTGGCTGAATTCGGACCTGAAATGGACCAAAAGACGCATGGGTCTCCTGTGCAAATTCGCACTGTAGCCACAGCGAGGACATGTGAACCAGCTCCTTAGAGAGCAGGTCAATATCTCCTGATATTGTGAATTGGATGCAGAGAAACCACATCCAATTTGCAATAGTGTGAACCTAGCCTAAGATTTTTCTCAAACAGCTGGTTTTATAAAACAGACACTAATTTAGAATAATTGTATGTATGTATCCTTGGTATGTAGCCGAACAGTCTTTCTTCAAATAGCAATACAGTCTATCAAACTGTCTCCTGATGAGAGGAACACGTAGCTGTAGATATAACAGCTCTGTATGGCAGCAAAGTAACGATTCTAGAAATATGAGAGTCTCTGCGGCACAATGCAGCACTTACAATACACATACCTCCCAACATTTTGAAATGGGAATGAGGCACACCTACTAGAAAAAGCATGTAGTAGGCATAAGACACACCCCCTGCCAAGCCCCCTTAAAAGGAGAATTACACAAAAAAAAAGATTAGTTAACTATTTGAAGACCACGCCTTTTCTGGCATTTTTTGTACACACATGAAAATCATTACATTTTGTTTTTTGCTAGAAAATTACTTAGAACCCCCAAACATTATTATTATTATTATTTTATTTATTTATTTTTTAAAGCAGAGGCCCTAGAGAATAAATTGGTGGGTTTTGCAATTTTTTATGTCACACAGTATTTGCAAACCCAATTTTTGTGAATAAAATACACTGTTTAAATTTTAATGCAAAAAAATGTATATATATAACCCAATTTTTGGTAAAATATAAAAGATAAAACAAGAAAAGGGGGTGGGACTTTAAATGAAGCATGCAATTGCAAATGAGTAGGATAATGAATATATGATAATATTTATTGATTCAGTATCTCACACAAGTGAGTACACCCCTCACATTTTTGTAAATATTTTATTATATATTTTCATGTGACAACACTGAAGAAATTACACTTTTCTACAATGTAAAGTAGTGAGTGTACAGCTTGTATAACAGTGTAAATTTTCTGTCCCCTCAAAATAACTCAACACACAGTCATTAATGTCTAAACCGCTGGCAACAAACGTCAATACACCCCTAAGTGAAAATGTCCAAATTGGGACCAAGTGTCATGTGACTCGTTAGGGTTACAAGGTCTCAGGTGTGAATTGGGAGCAGGTGTGTTAAATTTGGTGTTATCGCTCTCTCATACTGGTCCCTGGAAGTTCAACATGGCAGCTCGTGGCAAAGAACTCTCTGAGGATCTGAAAAAAAAAATTGTTGCTCTACATAAAGATGGCCTAGGCTATAAGAAGATTGCCAAGACCCTGAAACTGAGCTGCAGCACAGTGGCCAAAGCCATACAGTGGTTAAACAGGACAGGTTCCACTCAGAACAGACCTCGCCATGGTCCACCAAAGAAGTTGAGGGCACATACTCACCATCATATCCAGGGGTTTTCTTTGGGAAATAGATGTATGAGTGCTGCCAGCGTTGCTGCAGAAGTTGAAGGGGTGGGGGGTCAGCCTGTCAGTGCTCAGACCATACGCCGCACACTACATCAAATTGATCTGCTGTCGCCCAAGAAGGTAGCCCGAGAAGGAAGATGATGCACAAGAAAGTTCGCAAACAGTTTGCTAAAGACAAGCAGACTAAGGACATGGATTACTGGAACCATGTCCTGTGGTCTGATGAGACCAAGATAAACTTATTTGGTTCAGATGGTGTCAAGCGTGTGTGTAGGCAACCTGGTGAGGAGTACAAAGACAAGTGTGTCTCGCCTACAGTCAAACATGGTGGTTGGAGTGTCATGATCTGGGGCTGCATGAGTCCTGCCGGCACTGGGGAGCTACAGTTCATTGAGGGAACCATGAATGCCAACACGTACTGTGACATATTGGCATCCGCAAATGGAAGGTGGAGGAGCACAAGGTCTCTAACATCCACCAGCTCCGTGATGTCATCATGGAGGAGTGCAAAAGGACTCCAGTGGCAACCTGTGAAGCTCTGGTGAACTCCATGTCCAAGATGGTTAAGGCAGTGCTGGAAAATAATAGTGGCCACACAAAATATTGACACTTTGGGCCCAATGTGGACATTTTCACATAGGGGGTGTACTCACTTTTGTTGCCAGCGGTTTAGACATTAATGGCTGTGTGTTGAGTTATTTTGAGGGGACAGCAAATTTACACTGTTATACAAGCTGTACACTTACTACTTTACATTGCAGTAAAGCTGTAATTTCTTCAGTGTTGTCACATGAAAAGATATAATAAAATAGGTGTGTACTCACTTTGGTGAGATACTGTAGATATGTATAATCTACATATTAAATTGCAAAACAATATTACATAATAATAAAAATTCCAATACAATTCATATACATACATGCATATATTGCATGATGGTACCTGTGTGACCTATAACCTCTAGTCCCTATCATGATTGGTAGAGCTTGAATTGCATGATTACAAAAAATTCTGTAACATCCTGTAAACACATAAAACATATGAAACAGTTTTGTGTGAAAGTCTTATGATTAATAATGAACTTGGAATCTATTAACTTGACGCGTTTCGTGGCTTTACACCACTCTTCAGGAGCAAGCACGTGGTGTATATCTGTAATTTAATGCATAAATGTCAAAATAATCGGACAAAATCAAAAGAAAAAACTATGGGGATTGGATATAGAACCCCTCCCCCCCATGCATTACTTACAAACAGCTGTGTATTGATGGTATGGTACATCATTTCCAGGAACTGCGGTGATATGTTCCACGACAGCAAACCCATACAAAATAACATCCAGAATGGATTATATTATTATATATTCATTATCCTACTCATTTGCAACAGCATACTTAATTAAAAGTCCCAACCCCTTTTTTTGTTTCATATGGATAGGGATGGAGGCATATGACTCCACCAGGTTATCGCTTCATTTTAAAGTCCCAAACCTCTCTACTCTCAATATAAAAAGCGATGTCACGCCGAGTAAATAGATACCAAACATGTCTAATTTTAAAATTGCGCACGCCCGCACAGTGGCGACAAACAGTGTAAATTTTACTATCCATAGGCGACGCTTTGAAAACCTTTACAGGTTATCACTTTATATCTACAGAGGAGGTCTGGTGCTACTGCCCATGACGTTTGCAGCAATACTTCACATGTGTGGGACAATCACTGTTTGCGTGCGTGAGAGCGGGACCGACGCATTCGTTCGCCTTTGCACGCTAGTATGGGGGGGAGGGACGCGGAGGCACTTTACATTTTTTTAAATTAGAAATTAAGTGTATTTTATTTATTTTTACACTGTTGCTTTACATTTTTTTCACTTTTTTTGTAGGGCTGTGTAAATTAAAGATTAATTCCTCGATTAATCGATTCATTTTTTTGATCGATCAAAATTCTTTTGATCGGTACTCACCTCTCCACCGGCTTCTGGGTCTATCAGGGAGTTCAATCGGAGATCTGGTGACATCACGGACATCAATGTCACTGGATTCCTCCCCCCTTCCCCCAAGTGCCTCCGTCTGCTAACGAAGGGAAGAGAGGAGGAGTCCGGTGATGTCAAAGTTCTGATTGAACGTAATGAGTACGGGGGAGGAGATAAGCATGACGTCACCCGCTGCTGGCCTACAGAACTAACGTAATTGTCGGCTTTACATGCTGTGTTTTTATCATCTTTATGTGAGTAGTTTGTGTTTGAACACAAAAATTGAATCTTATACTTAAGCGTTGAGCACTTAGATCTTTTCTTTCTACCCATGACCTGGCGTCCTTGCTGAGATCTAAGGAGACGTGAGAGAAGTTTATGGTCTGTGTTAATCCTTTTGATACCCGCTTGCATGACCACCTGTTTGCACAGGGGTCCATGCCAAAAGGTGAGAGGGATTAATGAGACCGGAGGTGGAGGGATTGACTGTGGGAAAAAAAAAAGACTTACGTCAGTGCTACAGTTTGAATTTAAAACGTATTTGTGTGAACTGTGAAGTTAAGTCATGGATTGTGGAAACTAACTAGTGTCGGGTGATTGTATATCCAGTTCCCGACCGGCGCACGCTGATGTACGTCAGCAGAATGGCAAGGGCAGGCATATTGGCGTACAGGTAATTTTTTGGACCAAAAATATGTAGAAAAATACGTATCGGCCTAAACTGAGGGAAAAAAATGTTTTTTTTATATATTTTTGGGGGATATTTATTATGACAAAAAGTAAAAAATAATGCGTTTTTTTCAAAATTGTCGCTCTATTTTTGTTTATGGCGCAAAAAATAAAAACCGCGGGGGGTGATCAAATACCACCAAAAGAAAGCTTTATTTGTGGGAAAAAAGGACGTAAATTTTGTTTGGGAGCCACGTGCAATTGTCAGTTAAAGCGACGCAGTGCCGAATCACAAAAAGTGGTCTGGTCTTTGACCAGCAAAATGGTCCGGTCTGTAAGTGGTTAAAGTGTATACCACATTTACCACTGCAGAGTTGCAATACAAGGAGATCAGTTAAACGTAGTTGGATCTGTATGTGCGTTATAATTAATCAAAATTAGTCGATTAATCGATTTTAAAAAAATTGATTAATCGAACATGAAAATTGTAATCAGTAACAGCCCTAATTTTTTGCTATCAAAAGGAATGTAAACATCCTTGTGACAGCAATAGGCCCGTCACAGGGTTCAAAGATCAGACAGCTTGGTGCGCACCATGAAAGCAGATGGCTGTACGTGCTGAGAGTCAATCAATTGATCAGGTGGGGAGGCAGATGTAAGGAGCCGTGCAGATGCAGGTGAGGCCGGGGTCAGATGACGTTGAAACACCAATGCATTTCACTCACATGATTTGAATTTCAGCAGGACTCTACTACTGAACACTTAGGCCGGCCATACATGGGTCAAATCTTGAACAAATATTTTTCGAAAATCGTAATTAAGTGGGCCGCAGCAATGGCTGATTTTCGTGTGGCCATCGAAGTGATCGGGCACGTTGAAAATCTTTTGGAAAACAAACAAATTTCTAATCAATAATGGGAGAATCGTGCGAGAACTATAATCAAAAACGAAATGAGCATGAGCTGCGACTTGGAAAGAAAAGAAGATTCCCGGCCACAAACATTATTTTCTGCAGCAACTTGAGGTGAAATTAAAGGCTTGGTTGGTCAAATTTCTAAATCAATGGTGGCACTATCAGTTCAATTTCTGATTTTCGAGAAAAAAAAAAAAGTTTGGAGTTTGACCCATGTATGGTCTGTATTACACAACAGGTAACAGCAAATGTCTCTGAGGTGGCTACACTAGAAATTTTGTAAGGGGTGTGTGAGCCCTTCTCAATAATAAGCTATCTCCCTAGAAATAGCTTGAAAGAAAAATTTGAGCTGGCAACTCCAAAGTCCATGCGAGTTACTTTATTAATACATAATAGTGAGTATAAAACAGGGGCTTACGCGTTTTGGCAGAAAGCTTGAGTGCAGCACATGATAACATAAGACACCAAGTAAATATAGCAAAATATACTCCACCTCCATTATTTAACTCATCAATTATACAACTGAAAATCAATGACAGGCTTAACACCTCTAGAAATAGCACTTGTACTGAAAGTTAGATGTAGAGATCTAAAATATTTGAAATGGTTGGAAGGGTGGTTGAAACAACAGTGGAAACAGGTTTGTTCCATTTAAAAGAGGAGTGAAAATAATAAAGCAAAATGCTGATCGGACCTCGTCAGTCACGATGATATAACTATAACATTGTTGTTTTTTTTTATGCTAGGTCCTCTTGTGAGTTCTGTTCCTCACTTCCTTTTTAATACATTGCACATAGACACAAATATACTGTAAATATTGCTTATGCACTGTTGGATCTCTTAAAGAACAGATGGCATGTTCGGGGCTTCATTGTTTGAGTAATCACTTGATTATGCAGTTCAAGAGTGATAAATATTTAGACAGATTAGAAGTGACAGTTATTATATATTTTTTTTCTATTTTACTTTTAGGCCCCCAAACAGCCCCCACCCATTTGTCACAAAAGTAAAGAAAAGGCTATGTAGTAGCCCACCTTGTAACTGTTGCCTCTCCGCTGCTCTGATATTTGCTGTCTCAATGCAAATACATTTTTTTATATTTTCCACACGGTCACATGACCACGCGGCTCTGGCCAGTGTATCCCTTTGTGCAGCTGGTGCTCTCTAAAAGCAGAACCTAACTCCCAAAAAAACGCAAAAAAAAATGAAAGACATTTTATGATTTTTAGCCTCTCCCCCCACTGCCATTCTAGGAATGACATGTACCTGGTCCTGCAGTCTTCTTGGCTACTTGTATCACATCTTCCGAGGGGTGTGGGGGATCCGGGGTGCAGGGGTCATCAGGAAGTCACATGACCAGTGACACGATGCACCGGGCGGAGCTGGTGACGTCACATCCGACACGTAAAACCAGAAGTGTTGGTGAGAAGTTCATGACTGGCCATTGATACACTGTGCAAACTTTTTTTATTTGAATGTGAGTGCATCTTATGAAGTCAATAAAATCGTTTTATTCACATTAAAGTGTTGCGCCATAAGCATAGACTCTTCTGTGTTTTTAACTCAGAGTAAAGCCTCGTACACACGATCGGATTGTTGGCCAACAAAACCGTGGAATTTTGTCTGAAGGGCGTTGGCCCAAACCTGTCTTGCATACACACGGCCACGCAATTGTTGGCCAACAATTACAAACGTAGTGATGTACTACTTTGTTTTTCAGCTCTTGAGTGCCACTCTTTGGGCTCCTTCTGCTAATTTTGTGTTAGTAGAAGTTTGGTGAGTGTTGATTCACGCTTTTCATTTTGCACTTTTCATTTAACGCTTTTCATTTTGCACTTTTCAGTTAGTTTCTGAACGGCCATTCATCAACCAGCCATGTTGCGGAATCAGAGGAGATAACGTGTTATTTATTATTGGCCCTGGAGTTATTGCTTTGACACTTTGAAACTTTTTGGTTAAGTTCTATTGGCAGATAGCATGTCTAATTGTATTTGTTTTCTTTTTTTAATGCACAATAAAAAAAATTGTGGAGAATACTTGGCTATGTGTTTTACTTCAAATGACAGTTTGGGAGTAGGCAGTTACATTTAAAAAAATACAATGTAAAATTGACAAGGGACACCAACATAGTTGTATCTTTGATCTTAAAAACTACGGGATAATGGTGTTGTGGTAAGTTGCCCAAATAAAAAATTTAAAAAAGCATAATAATATTATTCTTGATATCACTAGAAAAAAAAGCCTTTGAAAATGTATTTGCAATAACTCCGTCAGTATCACCAGCAAAGCAGCTTCATTATTATCCCATTAAAGAAGAAGAGAATTGTGCGCTGCATTTCGAGATTTCATAATTTGTCACGTCACGAACGTTAATTCTCCATTACGAACGCTAGTTTACAAGACCGCTCATCATTGCTTCCGAGCATGTGTGTTTGTACTTTGGACTTTTGTCCGACGGACTTGTGTACACACGGTTGGAAAATCCGGCAATAGACATTTGTCCGTGGAAAATTTGTAAACCTGCCATCCAACATTTGTCCATGGAAAGTTAGCCAACAGTTGTCTGATGGAGCGTACACACGGTCGGATTCCCGCCAACAGCCTGTCATCACACATTTCCCGTCGGAAAATCCCATTGTGTGTACAAGGCTTTAGTCTACGCTTCACATCAACCTACACAAGGCCAAATGCAATACTGATAACTAGATCTGTACCAATCCAATCAATCAAGTTACAGTTTGGCCTATATATGGTTATAGTGACGTCTATGTGGTAGTTGTACTAGCCTTCGATGCTCGGAATTTTTAACTTCACCTTGTTTGTCCTTTTAATCTTTTCTTTTTTGTATAAATAAATATACAGTATATATAATTGTAGATGACTTTGTGTGTTGTGGTTCCTATAAAGACTATTTTGAGTCCAGTGGTTAAATTGTGTTTAAAATTTAGGATGTGGCATCATTTTACTATATTAGCATTCACAGTACCACCCTGTGGGGATGCCTTCTTTTCTTTTTCCATACACCGTCATATATCATCGTTTTTTTTACTATTTGTTTCTTTTCACTTGCCTTGTTACTACATGTTATCCGACACTGACATCATATAGCAGCCTTTCTCAACCTTTTTAAACCAGGGGAACCCTCAAAATAATTTTCAGATCTCAGGGAGCCCCTGATAAAACCCATTCATTGGGGGTCAGTGGGAACAATGCCCCTTACTTTGGTGGTCAGTCAGAAGAATGCCCTTTTTTACAGTGGTGGTAAGACTGGCCCCCTTAGCCCTTGTACACACAGTCGGACATTCTGACAACAAAATCTGATGGATTTTGTCCGAAACTGGTGTTGCATACACACGGTCGGACAAAGTTATCGGAAAATTTGATCGTTCTGAACGTGATGACATTTTTTCCTTACGCCGGGACTACGTTCAGGCTAGTAGCCAATAGCTTTGGTCTAGGAATTTGATCTGAGCATGCGTGGCACTTTGTCCGATCGGAATTCTCTACAAACGATTGGACAAAGTCTGATCGAATCGTGTTGTCGGAAAATTTTATAGCTCAGCTCTAAAACTTTGTCGGTCGGATATCCCGACGGAAACAGTCCGATGGAGCCTACACACAGTGGAATTATCCGACAACACGGTCCGATCGGACATTTTCCGTCAGAATGTCCGACCGTGTGTACAGAGGCTAACCGAGAGTTATAAAGATCATTGGTGTCATACCACTGGCTCCTTCGAGTGGCATTTGCTCAGATCTATGTAGGCACCATCAAACAGGAGGTAAATCAGCCACAGCTCAAGGAACCCCTAGCCACCTCTGGAGGAAACCTGGTTGAGAACGGCTGTCTTATAGCCTACAGTGTTATCACAGAAGGGAAAGGGAAAATTTTTTTTTTGCTAATGAAATAATGACAAGTCACAAGTTATCGCAGAAATACAGATAGAATTTTGAGTTCCATGAGCTCTGGCTCAACATTGTGGATTAACCAGACTGACTTGTCTTCCAGAAATGCAGTACTGTATCAGCGTGCTTCAGAGTTCTACATTCTCTCAGATATGTATCATTCAATATTTATTTCTGTGCTCTAACCCACACACAAGTCTTTAAATAGACCCCTGCATTTGCTGTGCATTACAGAACAGCTGGCTGCCCAGTTCTGTTCAGCAAAGTGTGGTAACTTTGTAATCAATAAAGATAATTGAAAGCCTGTCAAGACTCCCAGCCTTCCCGAGCCAGATCATCAGTCAGGCACATTTTTACATCATATTCAACCTGCTATTTCCCTCTCACAGATAAAGATGGGAGCAAAAAAATAGATGTTTGCTATTGTTCCTGTCAGGAGTGTACATCCATCTTCCCACTTATAAATAACATTTGATTTTCTGAAAAACCGCAGATGACCTATATACCTACGTGTTTCCTAATAGTCTTCACTTTTTTGCTTCGGATTGTTTTTCTGTGAGTTATTTTGTGCTAAGTGCGTTTGACAGTTTTAAGTCAACTCACTAAACCGCCTGGGTGCCAACCATGACATTCATGGGAGGCCTGACAGAAGCTATGAAATCAGGCCGAGACAGAGGTACAGTTAAATCACACTTGTTTAATAATAAAAGTAAAAAGAACAAGCGTAGTCAAAACATAGCCAGAGTTCAGTAACCGGAACAGATAGACAGCCAAGCCAGAAGTCGGAAATCAATGTAGTGGAACAGTAAGCAGGATCTGGAGCCAGAAGGAATGCCAGCAAAGCAAGTATTTAAACAGGAACGCAGGAGAATGTCTCTGCGATGTTGACCAAGGCGAAGGCAGAAATCCTATGGACTGGATGGCTTAAGTAGGCAGAACTGACGAGCAGGAAATCATCAACAGCTGAATAACTGTGGAGAGATAGGAGCTGGCAATTAGCCGACAGCTGAGCGGCCAGCTCTGAGAAGGATGGGCTGAGCCCAGCCCTGACAAGGCCTTGGTAAAAATACATTTGGGATAAGTTAATTTATGACTATATGTACTGTATACAGTATATTGTCACAAATTATAGGCCCTATGCAGTGGTGCGTGTTAATAGTGGCCATATTATTGATGGTGTTTGGTCAGATTTTTGCAGAGCATGATTTCATTATTTTCAAATTTGTATGTGAAGGAATTTGATGGTGAATAGAATTGGGATTCGATTTTTTTTCGTATAAAGTGGAAATATCCCTTGACCGCTTCCCACCTGTGACATCACGGACTTTGAGCAGTGATATCTGAATGATACCTGCAGCTACAGGCATCCAGGGCTGGATTTTTGACACCCATCAATTTCATCCTCACCAGCACCCATCAAATTCAGCCTCACCAGTGCCCATCAAATTAAGCCTCACCAGCACCCATCAAATGTAGCCTCACCAGTGCCCATCAAATTAAGCCTAACCAGCACCCATCAAATGTAGCCTCACCAGCACCCATCAAATGAAGCCTCACCAGCGCCCATCAAATGAAGCCTTACCAGCACCCATCAAATGAAGCCTCACCAGCACTCATTAAATGAAGCCTCACCAGCGCCCATCAAATGCAGCCTACCGGCACCCATCAAATTAAGCCTCACCAGCACACATCAAATGAAGCCTCATTGGCACCCATCAAATGCAGCATACCAGCACCCATCAAATGAAGCCTCACCAGCACCTATCAAATGAAACCTCACCAGCACACATCAAATGAAGCCTCACCAGCACACTTCAAATGAAGCCTCACCAGCACCCATCAAATGGCGCCTACCAGCACCCATTAATTCAGCCTAGAAGTGCCCATCTATGAATGTTTGCTTGCTTACATTCATTCGGGAGTCGGGACACAGACACAGTCCTCCGCCGCTGCCAGCTGATGTTGAGACTAAGTTGCTTGCTGCAGAGAGAAGAGAGTGGGAACACCAGTGGCCGGGCGCCCTATGCAGCAGGGCGCCCTAGGTGGCTAGTTTGCCTAGTGGTGGCACTGGCCCTGCAGGCATCATTCAGATATCTTCTTTTACAGCTGGCAATTCCCTTCACCATAGGAATAATCATTGCGGCTGTTCAGCTTGATCATTTTTACAGGCGGCGGGAGGGGACGTCCTCTCCCCCTCCTACCACCCTCCAGTGCTTCTCCCGGCTCACCCCAGCGATTTGCGAACCAGAGAAGGAACCGGCCATCACTGAATGATGACCATAGAGAGTCTCTATAATCGTCCGGAGGCCAGGCGTGATGCTATGTCCTCACAACTGACCTCTGCATTTGAAAAAATGCCAACGTCTCGGCTGGGAAGCCAGGATCTTTTTTTTTTCTTTTTTGATTTCAGGCTTCCCAGTCTAGAGGTGAGATCTGGGGACTTATAGACCCCAGATCTCACTGTAAGGACCTGTCATGCACGATTCCTATTACAAGGGATGTTTAATCGCTTCTGGACCAGCCGCCGCAGTTTTACTGTGGCAGGCTGGCTCCCCTGCGCAAAACTGTATGTGTTCTCGTGAGGTCCGGATAGCAGGCGCACGCAATTCATTTATATTGTATCTAATCTAGCCAGGTTGATGTAATGCCATAACACATATTACATTTGGTGGATGAGGTTTAAAGCTTATTTTATACCATTATCATTTGGTCCCATATTTGATTTGAAGGGTTCCTAATTCTTCATTAACTTGTCCATACTTCTAATAGTCATAGAGGAGCAAAGACACAGAAACAGAAAGATGCAGCATGGGAAAGAAACTGAACTTCAGGCAAATGTAAAAGACACACATCGATGCAGCTTAGTATCCATTGATCACTTATATTGTTATTGTATGTAGCGTTACCCTCGCAGGAGCCGCTGATTATTTGTTTCCCCCCTATTTCTGCACCGCCAGGCAACATGCATTTTCCACTTGCAACCAGACGCAAGAAGAAGAAGTCAATCCCTTGGCTTTGTTTTTATTATTTTTATTAGGGGTAACAACTTGGATGGGGTAGAGGAATTTATGGGATGCCCAATTTGACATGAAGAACACAAATAAGGACAACTTCCTTCCTATATACAGAGATAAGATCCTGGACTGTTCTCCTTCCTGGACACACTCAGTCTTTAACGATCAGCAGCAAAAGGCCCCCTATGGACTGGGAGCTCTTAGCCCTTGTACACACGGTTGGAGATTCCGACAACCAAATCCATCAGAGTAATTCCGACGGATTCATTTAGGAAGAGGTCCGGAAGTGATGTTGCATACACACGGTCGGACTAAGTTGTCGGAAAATCCGATCGTACATAACGTGATGACGTTATTTCGTTACGACGGGACTACGTTCAGGCTAGTAGCCAATAGCTTTGGTCTAGGAATTTGATCTGAGCATGCGTGGCACTTTGTCCGTCGGAGTAGGCTACACATGATCGGAGTATGTCCGATAGGAGCATTTTGTCGGAAAATTTTATCGGCAAGTTGGAAAACTTGGTCCGTCGGATATTCCGAAGGAAACAGTCCGATGCAGACCACACACAGTCGGAATATCCGACAAAACGGTCCGATAGGAAACATTCCGTCGGAATCTCTGACCGTGTGTACAAGGGCTAAGTTCCATTTTGAAAATAGTACAGCAAGGTTGCAAAACTGCATGCAGGAGTATCTCCTCTGCAATTGTAGACCTGTTCCCAGCTCTACTGCTTGCAGGCACTACCAGCCCTCCTTCTGACTGCTGATCTGAAGATCTCCCAGGAATAAAAGGGTTAAGCACAACAAAGTCCTTTGAAAGCTTGCTACATGTGACATTCTCTGCCCTTGTGAATCCCTGGGTGTGCTTATGTACTCACTCTGTCCTCCTTGCTCCTACTGCTCTTAGGCAAGAATCCTGTTGAAACCTTGATGCTGCATGGATCTTCCTAAGCCAGCACAAGCTCAGCCTGGAGACAAAGTCCCCTCCTAGACCTAGGGGACCCCTCCTGGGCCACCAAAATCCCCCCTCAGCACCCTTGGCCAGATTCCCTCAAGTATGCAGATCAGGACCTCCCGACCTCTGCCCACCAACTTTCAGAAGCTTCTCCAAGCTTATAGACCCAGGGGGAGGTACCAGAAACCTGCGCCGTAGAGCCATTCAGTCTGACCTCTAGTAACTTGACCTGATACAGTCACCATGAGTTAAATATAAATTCACCTGCACAAATCTAGTGGTATGTAAAAGAGAAGGTGATGTCATCCACTTGGCTGTGGTATGTAGCGGAGCTATGCAAATCTCTGGACTAAATGGATAGAGTTACAAATCATTTGACTGATAAAAGTCAAGTTTGAGTTCTTATAGGTTTTTGTACCCTAACAGAGGGTCAGGAGCCATGCAGCCCCACAGGACAGTCAGAGTAGAATTAAAACGCCTCCTCCAAGCTCTAACCAGACACATATAGAAGTCACAAGACTGCTATATAATGCTCATGAGAAAAAGGTATTTAGCAGTTTATATTAACTAAAATAATTGCATTTCCATGTTCTGCTGGAGCCGTCAGCAGTGGCGGAGGCGATCGGGTCTTTTCTCCTGTTAGGTATGGAGACAAGTGAGGGATGAGGGCCCCCACCCATCTCCAAATCATTGCAGGGCAGAAGTGACATCAAAACGTCACTTCCACCCATAGCTCCTAAAGGGACATTTTTTTTTTATAAATGACAAAAAAAATGTATTACATTTTTTTATTGCATTTTAGTGTAAATATGAGATCTGAGGTCTTTTTGACCCCAGATCTCATATTTAACCACTTGCCGACCAGCGCACGATGATGTACGTCGACAGAATGGCACGGGCAGGCAAATGGGCGTACATTTACGTCCCTTTAAATTTTCCGCCCTGCCATCGGGAGCGTGCCCACGGCGGCGCGCTCCCGCGCTGGTCGGGACCTCCGTGAGTCCGGTCGCGGGACCCGCGGACTCGATCGCCGCGGGCATCCCCGCGATCGTCTCACGGAGCGGCCGAATGGAGAAGTGCCGTTGTAAACAACATTTCTCCATTCTGCCTAGCAACTAGTGACGCTGATCTCTGCTCCATGTGATTGGAGCAGAGATCAGTGTTCACTAAATGAAAGCCAGTTAGTAACACATCCCTAGGAACACTTAACCCCTACACTGCCACCCACTGGTTAACCCCTTCACTGTCAGTGTCATTTACACAGGAATCACTGCATTTATATAGCAGTGATTACTGTATAAATGACAATGGTCCCAAAAATGTGTCAAAAATGTCCGATGGGTCCCCCACAATGTCGCAGTCACAATAAAAATCGCTGATCGCCGCCATTACTAGTAAAAAAAAATAATAAAAAATTATTAATAAAAATGCTATAAAACTATCCCTATTTTGTAAACGCTATAACTTTTGCGCAAACCAATCAATAATCGCTTATTGCGATTTTACCAAAAATATGTAGAAGAATACGTATCGGCCTAAACAGAGGGAAAAAAATGTTTTTTTATATATTTTTGGGGGATATTTATTATATTATATATTATTATAACAAAAAGTTAAAAATAATGCGTTTTTTTCAAAATTGTCGCTCTATTTTTGTTTATAGCGCAAAAAATAAAAACTGTAGGGGTGATCAAATACCACCAAAAGAAAGCTCTATTTGTGGGAAAGAAAGGACGTCAATTTTGTTTGGAAAACACGTCGCACTACCGCGCAATTGTCAGTTAAAGCGACGCAGTGCCGAATCACAAAAAGTGGTCTGGTCTTTGACCAGCAAATTGGTCCGGTCTGAAAGTGGTTAAGAGGTCCTGTCATTCTTTTTTTACATTTTACATTCCTTGTAATAGGAATAACAGTGACACTTTTTTTTTTTTTAAAGAACAGTGTAAAAAAAAAATTGAAGGTAAAATAAATAGGAAAAAAAAATGTTTTAAACGTGCTTTAGCTCGCACGCAAAAGCGGACGCATACGCAAGTAGCGTCCACATATGAAAACGGTTAAAACCACACATGTGAGGTATTGGCACAGTCGTTAGAGCAAGAGCACAAATTGTAGCCCTAGACCACCTCTGTAACTCAAAACATGCAACCTGTAGAATTTTTTAAACGTCGCCTATGGAGATTTTTAAGGGTAAATGTTTGTCGCCATTCCACGAGCGAGCACAATTTTGAAGCATGTTATGTTGGATATAATTTTACTCGACGTAACATTATCTTTCACAATGTAAAAACAAATTGGGCTAGCTTTACTGTTGTCTTATTGTGAGACCGCTGCGCAAATGCGGTGTGACAAAAAGTATTGCATCAACCTCCAATTTATTCTCTAGGGTGTTAGAATTTATATATATATATATATATATATATATATATATATATATATAATGTTTGGGGGTTCTAAGTCATTTTCTAGCATAAAAAATGTTTTAACCTGCAAATATCAAATCTCAGAAAGAGGCTCGGACCTTAATTGGTTAAGGTTATGCCGCTTACACACGACCGACGGACAGAAAAGGTCCGACGGTCTTCCCGACGGAGTTCCGACAGACTTTCGACAGAGTTACGACAAACTTCTGACCGAACGGACTTGCACACACACGAATGGACCAAAGTCTGTTAGTTTTGAACGTGATGACGTACGACGGGACTAGAAAAGGAAGTTCAATAGCCAGTAGCCAATACCTGCCCCTGCATCGTATTTGGTCCATCGGACCAGCATACAGACGAATGGTTTTCTCGATAGAAATTGATTCTGTCAGACAGATTTGAAACCCACACACGATCAAAATATCCAACGGAATGATTCCATCAGACCTTTTCTGCCGGAAAGTTTGGTCGTGTGTACGCGGCACAACAAATCAGGCAACTCTGTACATTTATGTTCTGGTAATGTTCACTGGAACAGTTCAAAGAAGATATTGTCACAAAGAGGAAGTAATAATAGATCTGCTGAGTTTTGGACAACACAGCACAGGAAATCCTCCAAATAACAAAAACCAAATATTTGCAGGTAAAACAGTCTAGTATATACACATGTACAGTGGAATTCTGCTTGCACCTAAAAGGATAAAAAAGTTAGATGGTTATACTGACAAAACTTCTAATGGCGCGTACACATGATTGGAATTTTGGTCGGAAAAAGCTCTGATGGTTTTCCCGACGGAATTCCGACAGGATTTCGCTCAAGCTGTCTTGCATACATACGGTCATACAAAATTCCGACCGTCAAGAACGCGGTGACATACAACACGTATGACGGGACTAGAAAAAGGAAGTTCAATACCCAGTAGCCAATAGCTTCCATCTCCTAGTTGAATCTGAGCATGCGTGAGTTTTTGCGCGTCGGAATTGCATACACACGATCGGAATTTCCGATTAAAAGTTTTTCCGTCTGAGAAATTGAGAACATGTTCTCAAATCTTTGCTGGCGGGAATTCGGCCAGCTAAATTCTGATGGAGCATACACACGGTCGCATTTTCCGATGAGAAGCTCTCATCTTTCTTTTGCTGGCTGAAATTCCGATCGTGTGTACACAGATCTAAGAGAGAAACCTAGGCCATCCTATAAACCGTTAACCCTAATGAGAGGTCAGAATTAATGGCAATGGTATAAGCTCCCTTGTAGTAATAATGACAGAAATGTCCCTGTTGCAGATCTGATGGTCTTCACTGGCATGTAGGAGCTTTTTAATTGTATCCAATAAGGTGTAACAGCAAGCAATAAGATTTCTTGAAATGCTAGAAGCTAAAAGTGTCTATGCACAGTGTTCAAGATAAGTTCAGTAAATTATTCACAAGGTAAAAATATCTGTGCAAAGTCTTGGCTTCTTATATAGTTCCTCCCAGCAATCTCACCGATGGTAACAAAGATCCCTGGGATATGTAGTCCAGGTACGGAGTCATGTGAAGCAATTAACAGTCTTAGGAACTACTCATCTCACAATCCCTTTAGCTTGGCTCACAAACATGATGTCGGTTGATAACACTGGGCACTAGAGGGACATGCAATACATAGAAATACCGGAGGAACACTGTACTTTATAATTGTAGTCCATATTACTAAATCTACATTTGGCTATACTTCTCCTGTGGATCACAGAAGTGCAGTTTTTTCTGCACTCCCGTGACCCATTTTCAGCAGACAGCGGACTTAAAGTGGTTGTAAACCCTTACAACACACTTTGACCTACAGGTAAGCCTAGATTAAGGCTTACCTGTACGTTCAAGAAATATCTCCTAAACCTACTCGGTTTAGGAGATATTTGCCGAAAGACAGGCACCGCTGTCTACGGCGCATGCGCCGTAGACAGCGGTGCGCAGGCGCACTGAGCGCGGCACCGTCAACGGCGAATATGCCGCCCGTGGCGAGACCCACTGAGAAGATGGATGCGCCGGACTACAGGGGACAGCGGTGACTTCGCTGGCTCCTGTGTAAGGTAAGTGATACATAATGGACTACTATGCGATGCATAGTAGTCCATTATGCTTTACCTTTGCAGGGAATGAAAGAGGAAGTAAACTTATCAGGGTTTACTTCCTCTTGAAGCCCACTGTTGGCTGATGTCACACTGCCAGTCCAGGCTCAGGAAAGATCATGTCCATATGGTCAAGATCCTCCCACATGCCTGGACCAGCACCCGGCTCAGCCTTTCAGCGAGCTGCTGAGAGCCTGAGCTGGCCACTCCCACCCACTCCACAGCCCAATGCTCCAATGCGAGTGGGGGGGGCAGAGCAGACAGCGTTGACTGACCGTCACTAGCTCTCTGCTGAGGGAGCTGTGAGAACTGAGGGACTGGAGGTGTTTGATCGCCCAGTTCTCAGCCTTAGAGCTGGCAAGGGACAGATGCAGAAATGGACCGATGCTGCATCCACCTAGGTAAGTATGAGTCATTGAACATTTCTAAAAATCCTATACTTCTCTTTTAAGAATTATGAATGTCAAAATGATGTAAAATTTATATTAAAAATCCTTGCGGTTGGTTGAATTGGATGGACATATGCCTCTTTGCAACTTGACTATGTAACTATGCAGTATTTTTATACATTGTGAATACACCAAGGTGATTGGCTTCTGCCTCAAGGTAGAATTAGTCCTTAATGTGAAAACACATTGAAAACAAAGCAGGGAATAAATTCCATCTCTTCCACTAGTAAAAGCACCTCCTACAATTCACATAAACACTGGCTAGGCACACAGTTAAGCCTTTGATCGCCTGAATGTTAACCCCTTCCCAGCCAGTGTCATTAGTACAGTGCATATTTTTTAGCACTGATCACTGTATTAGTGTCACTGGTCCCCAAAAAGTGTTAAAACTGTAATTTAGTGTCAGAATGTCGGCTGCAATATTGCAGTCCTGTTATAAGTTGCTGATAGCTGCCATTACTAGTACAAAATAAAAAACAGAAAAAAAAAAAAAATATCCCATAGTTTGTAGACGCTATAACTTTTGCACAATCCAATCAATATACATTTATTGGGATATTTTTTACCAAATACATCTAGCAGAATACATATTTTGTATCAAGAAATTTGATTTTTTTTTTTACTTAATAGGTTTTATAGCAGATAGTAAAAAATATTGTTATTTTTTTTTCCAAAAATGTCAGGCTTTTTTTGTTAATAGCACAAAAAATAAATACCCCAGAGGTGATCAAATACAGTGCCCTGAAAAAGTCACACCCCTTGAAATTTTCCACATTTTGTCATGTTACAACCAAAAACGTAAATGTATTTTATTAGGATAGACCAACACAAAGTAGCACATAATGGTGACGTGGACGGAAAATGATAAATGGGTTTCAACATATTTTAGAAATAAATGGGTGAAAAGTGTGGGGTACATTTTTATTCAGCCCCCTAACTCTGATACCCCTAACTAAAATCTGGTGGAACCAATTGCCTTCAGAAGTCACCTAAATATTAAACAGAGTCCACCTGTGTGTAATTCAATCTCAGTATAAATGCAGCTGTTCTGTAAGGCCCTAAGAGGTTTGTTAGAGAACCTTAGTGAACAAAACAGCATCACGAAGGCCAAGGAACCCACCAGACAGGCCAGGGATAAGGTTGTGGAAAAGTTTAAAGCAGGGTTAGGTTATAAAAAAATATGCCAAGCTTTGAACATCTCACGGAGCTCTGTTCAATCCATCATCCAAAAAATGGAAAGAGTATGGAACAACTGCAAACCTACCAAGACATGACCGTCCACCTAAACTGACAGGCTGGGCAAGGAGAACATTATTCAGAGAAGCAGCCAAGAGGCCCATTTTAACTCTATAGGAGCTGCAGAGATCCACAGCTCAGGTGTGAGAATCTGTCCACAGGACAACTATTAGTCGTGCACTCCACAAATCTGGTCTTTATGGAAGAGTGGCAAGAAGAAAGCTATTGTTAAAAGAAAGTCATGAGTTCTTGTTTGCGAGAAGCCATGTGGAGGACACAGCAAACATGTGGAAGAAGGTGCTCTGGTCAGATGAGACTAAAATTGAACTTTTTGGCCTAAAAGCAAAATGCTATGTGTGATGGAAAACTAACACTGCACATCATCCCGAACACACCATCCCCACCGTGAAACATGGTGGTGGCAGCATCAAGTTGTTTAGAAGCTTTTCTTCAGCAGGGACAGGGAAGCTGGTCAGAGTTGGTGGGAAGATGGATGGAGCCAAATACAGGGCAATCTTAGAAGAAAACCTGTTGAGACTTGAGACTGGGGTGGAGGTTCACCTTCCAGCAGGACAACTGCCCTAAACATAGAGCCAGAGCTACAATGGAATGGTTTAGATCAAATCTTATTCATGTGGTAGATTGGCCCAGTCAAAGTCCAGACCTAAATCTAATTGAGAATCTGTGGCAAGACTTGAAAATTGCTGTTCACAGATGCTCTCCATCCAATCTGACAGAGCTTGAGCTATTTTGCAAAGAAGAATGGGCAAAAATGTCCCTCTCTAGATGTGCAAAGCTGGTAGAGACATCCCCAAAAAGACTTGCAGCTGTAATTGCAGTAAAAGGTGGTTCTACAAAGTATTGGGGGCTGAATACCACTGCACGCCACACTTTTTAGATATTTATTTGTAAACAAATTTGAAAAGCATTCATCATTTTCCTTCCACATCACAATTATGTGCCACTTTGTGTTGGTCTATAATAAAATCCCTAAGAAAAAGACATTTACATTTTGTGGTTGTAACATGACAAAATTCAGAAAATTTCAAGGGTTATGAATACTTTTTCAAGGCACCCCACGAATAAAGAAAGCTCTATTCGTGGGGGAAAAAAAGACCTAAATTGTATTTTGGTACAGCATTGCATGAACTAACGCAGTGCCATGTCGCAAAAAAATGTCCTGGTCATGAAGGGGGTAAATCTTCCAGAAGTAAAGTAGTTAATGTAAGATATGAAGAAAACTCACTAAAATGCCCCTCCAAGGTGCATCTTAGAAAAATATACCTACCCTTTTTTATCTACTACTGAAAGTGTGCATGAAAAAGGAATCCCCTGGGGAATCAATATGCTCACTCCCTGAGAGAACGAGGAATAGGTAGAATAAAACTGTTAAAGAAAAACGAGCTGAGAATTGCACAGATTGATCTGTATGCATATGCGTTTCCTGTAGACATAATATGGAGGACCATAGGCGCTTAGCCACATGTGTCACAGCCAACCTTTTCACCCTGTTACCCAGGCTCCTCACGCTCCAACTAAGCACTACATGAGGTCTAGCCATGATATGTCAATGTTAAATAGCTGGCCGACCGATAGCTTTTGAAGTAAAACATAATCTCCCATCATAGAACATATATATTCACCATACCATTGTCCATATAGAAAGAAAAATATCAGTTGAGCACAGAGAAGTTCAATTTTTGACTTGTGATCAGCAGTAAATAGGGGGATCACCCCTCCAAAGCTCTGGATAGGATTTTGGTCTGTGAAAAAGAACATCAAATAGGCCAACAGGACCTTTGCAAAAAACTTATGAAAAGATCTTTTTCCCTGGGGGACCTTTGAGACATCTGGGGTGTGGGGAACGGGGTCTGTGGGCTTCCATTTGGTGTGTCTCGTAAGCCTAGGTGTCACAACTGGCGACGCTAGGTTGAAGATATTATTTCCCATCTCTTAGGACATCTGTCTTGCCAAATATAGAATAACGGTGGACATCAGCATGCAGTGGCGAAGTTTGAGGTTAATTCACAGTGAGCTCGCGTCCGTCAGACAGCTTGCCTATGATTCGCCGCTTCCTCCTGAATGGAGCGTTCCTCTCTGTCCAGCCAATGCGGTTTTTCAAATAAATGGACCCAGTCTCTTGCCACCACGGGAAGACAGTAGGGGTAAAGCATGGAGTATTGTACGTTGAGGGCCCTCAAGCGTTTCTTTACTTCATTAAATTGTGCTCTCAGTTTCTGCGCTTCCACAGAGAAGTCAGGGAATAGTGAAATTTGGGAGTTTCAAAGCGTCTCCCAGATTTCTGGCTTTTGAAAGGATAATGCCTCTATTTTTGTAGTCAAGTAGCTTGAATAGAAACGTGCGCGGGGGGGGGGGGGGCTGGCGGTAGTGGTCTCAGGGGTACTCTGTGAGTTCTTTCAACACAGAACACGGGAGAAAAAGTATTTCCCATAAATTTGAAGGAGCCACTGTTCAATAAAATGTACCGGGTTCTTCCCTTCGGTCTTTTCAGGAATGCAGATGGCCCGAACATTATTCCCCCTCACCCTGTTTTCCATGTCATCTATGCAGGCGGCCTGCTTGTCAACCGTAACTGTATTGTAGTGCACTTCTCGTTGTATGGGGGCCAGGGGAGTGCATTGCCATGCTAGGCTACAGAGCTTTGTGTTTCTACTGATGGACACAGTGTAAGGAAACACGTCTCTGCATGCAAGGGTGGCTTCATAGGAAACTGCAAGATAAATGAACCACCCTAAAACAGGAAGCCTGAATGTTGGTCACTGCTCCAGCTTAAACTGGGACATAGGCAAAGATTAAAAGATGAAGAAGCCTCATGCTCAGTAAGTGATTAAATCAGCTGCTGAAAGTGCTTAAATAAACTGGATTTACAAGTCGTGCTGGTTAACAGCTGGTTAACAGTCGGCATACACTTGATCATGTCTTCATAACAATTTACAATTGTGTAGTCAAGCCTTCAGGGGCTGCAATTTTCTGGTGAACAGAAAGAGGCAGCTTCTGGATCACAACTTGTCTAGTCAGGATAATAAATAGCATTTATGACGTCAACATGGTGTTCTGAAGATGTCTTGACAGACAGCATTTTTGACCCCTTTATTAAAAGGTGTCAATATTATAAGGCAGCCTTTCTCAACCTTTTCAATGCAGAGGAACCCTTGAAATAGCTCTCCAGGCTTGGGGAACCCCTGCTAAAAATTAGAATTTACAACTCATGATACATTAGTGTGATGGTCAGTGGGAAGAATGGCCCTTACACTTGTGATCATTGGGAAGAATTACCCCCTTACAGATAGCTGAAAAGATCAATGGTGTCAGTGGGAACTTATCTGAGAGGCAGAAATGGCCCAATGCTGAAGGAACCCCTAGCAACCTCTGGAGGAACCCTAGGGTCCCATGGAACCCTGGTTGAGAATCACTGTTATAAGGCTATTGCTAAAGAAACGTCAAGCAAATGTATAGATCAGGAACCTGTCATGTTGGCAAAGAGCATAAACCTTTAGTACACTGGGCAGTGGCATAACTATAAAGCCTCGTACACACGACCCGATTTTCCAACGGAATTGTGTGGCAGAAAATCCGACCATGTGTATGCTCCATCAGACAATTGTTGGCCAACTTTCCATGGACAAATGTTGGATAGCAGGTTTTAACATTTTCAGCAGACAAATGTTTGTTGTCGGATTTTCTGAGTGTGAGTACACAAGTTAGTCAGACAAAAGTCCAAAGTACAAACACGTATGCTCAGAAGCAAGGACAAGCAGGAAGCAATCGGTCTTGTAAACTAGCGTTCGTAATGGAAAATTAACATTGGTGACGCGGCAAATTATGAAATCTCGAAATGCAGCGCACAATTCTCTTCTTCTTTTATGGGATATTAAAGAGGCTGCTTTGCTGGTGATACTGATGGAGTTCTGCCAAATGTATTATAAAAGGCTTTTATTTTCTAGTGATATCAAGAATAATATTATTATGCTTTTTTTCTTTTTTTTTGTGGCAAGTTACCACAACACCATTATCCCGTAGTTTTTAAGATCAAAGATACAACTTCATTGGTGTCCTTTGTCAATTTTACATTGTATTTTTTTAAATGTAACTGCCTACTCCCAAACTGTCATTTGAAGTAAAACACATAGCCAAGTATTATTCTGCAAATTTTTTTTATTGTGCATTAAAAAAAGAAAACAAATAAAATTAGACATGCTATCTGCCAATAGAACTTAACCAAAAAAGTGCATTCTATGCATCCAAAAAAAGGCTGACGTCCAGCCCGAGGATAGGCAACTTGGCATGCCACATAGTGAAGCTGTTTTTAAATGGTTGGGGGTCCGGGGCATGATGTGGGGCCAGGTTCTCCCCGAATCTCACTACTATTCGAGAGTTGATTGGCCCCCAGATGTTTTAGTTCTGCAGGCAGGGGGCAATGATTTGGGGGGTTCGGGCCACCAGGGAACTGGTTAGGGATGTCAAATTTGACATTTTGTGTTTAATGCGCGACTTTCCTGGCTGCATCATTGTATGGTCAGATATCATGGCTAGAACGGTGTGGCGTTTTGCTCGCTCCATTGGCCACTTGAACAAGGCAAGAATTAAGTTAAACAGGAGGTTGGAAGGCACGGGAAGATAGTGGTTCGGCATCGGGAGCTGGAGGATCAGTCTGTTCGCTATTGGCAAGACGATGGTGTTCACTTGAATGCGGTGGGGGCATAGACATCTGGTCTTAGGGCCTTCAGGAAGGGGTGGAGAGGGCCCTGCAGGTGGGGAGGGATTCACTTGAATGAGGTTTTCAATCAAGCTCATGTGGTGGTTCAAGGGGTCTTTGGGGGGGTCAGTGGGAAACTACATGGTTACAGGATTAGTGGGGCCCATCTAAGGTATGGCGCTTACACTTGGTTAGCAGTGGTTCTGCCAGGAGCTGAGTCCCTTGGGGGAGGGGAATATGGAAGTATGTGTGATGTCAGAGTGTCTTCGAGCCGGTTAGGACACAGCTGAAGACATAGACCATTCCAGTTATAAATTGTGCCTTAAAAGACACCCAAAGACCTCTTGTTGTTGGGCATTACTTGGTTAAAAAATTTGCACTGATGGGTATGTTTTTACCTGATGTTATTTTATTCTTTGGTTAATAAAATTTGGTTGCTGTGGCCATACAAAACCCATGTCACGCAGTCTGTGTCTTTAATTTAATGTTAAGGTTGATGAATCCTTTAGTCTTGAAGCTGCTTTGCTGGTGATAATGATGGAGTTTTTGCAAACATATTTTCAAAGGCTTTTTTTTTTTCTAGTGATATCAAGAATAATATTATTATGCTTTTTTTTGTGTTTTTTTGTTTTTTTTTTTCATTTTTGGGCAAGGTACCACAACACCATTAGCTTGTAGTTTTTAACCACTTCATTACCCGCCCATAGTCATATGACGTCCTCGGCTTCCCGGTCGTCTAGGGGGTGCGCACGCGCCACGTTGCTTGGGACCCTGTGCGTGTGCCGGCAGCCGCGATGTCCGCCGGGCACCCGCGATCGCCCATGACCACAGCAGGACCGTGGATCTGTGTGTGTAAACACACAGATCCACGTCTTGTCAGGTGAGAGGAGACTGATGGTGTGTTCCCAGTACAGAGGAACACCGATCGGTCTCCTGCCCTTGTGAGTCCCCTCCCCCTACAGTTAGAATCACTCCTAGGAAACATAATTAACCTCTCAATCACCCCCTGGTGTTAACCCCTTCCCTGCCAGCCACATTTACAAGGTAATCAGTGCAATTGTATAGCACTAATCGCTGTATAAATGTGGATGGTCCCAAAAATGTGTCAAAAGTGTCCGATACGTCACAGTCATGAAAAAAATCACAGATCGCCGCCATTACTAGTAAAAAATAAATAAATAAATAAAAATGCCATAAATCTATCCCTTATTTTGTAGACGCTATAACTTTTGCGCAAAGCAATCAATGTATGCTTATTGTGATTTTTTTTTACCAAAAATATTTAGGAGAATACGTATTGATTACTGAGGAAAATTATTACTTTTTTTCACTTGTGATATTTATTATAGCAAAAAGTAAAAAATATTGTGTTTTTTTCAAAATTGTCGCTCTTCGTTTGTTTATAGCGCAAAAAATAAAAACCACAGAGGTGATCAAATACCACCAAAAGAAAGCTCTATTTGTGGAAAAAAAACTTTCAGTTGGGTACAGTGTTGAATGACCGCGCAATTGTCATTCAAGGTGCGAAAGCACGGAAAACTAAAAATTGGTCTGGGCAGGAAGGGGGTGAATATTCCCGGTATTGAAGTGGTTAAAATCAAAGATACAACTATGTTGGTGACCCTTGTCAATTTTACATTGTATTTTTTTTAAATGTAACTGCCTACTCCCAAACTATCATTTGAAGTAAAACACATAGCCAAGTATTATTCTCCATAATTTTTTTATTGTGCATTCAAAAAAGAAAACAAATAGAACTAGACATGCTACCTAACCAAAAAGTGCATTCTATGCATCCAAAAATATAGAAAATATAACTAATCAAATCATTATTTTTCAACCATAAAAAAAGCCTCATGCATGTGTCCTGCTTTTTAATATAGGGGTCAACAATGCCAAGTGTTGGTGAAATTAGGGGTTCGTTATCTGGAGGTAATTCCAAAAATCATCCGGATTATTCTCCTGGAGCTCCCGCGGCAAAGGCATATGACATAATTGGTCACGATTAATAAAGTAACCATTTTTTGTTCCAAGAATTCCTTCTCCTCCTGTTCCTGGACTGGACTTGGGTCAAAGCAATAACTCCAAGGCCAATAATAAATAACACGTTATCTCCTCCAATTCCGCAACATGGCTGGTTGACGAACAGCCACTCAGAAACAAACTGAAAAGCACTAAATGAAAAGCGCAAACTGAAAAGTGCTAAATGATAAATGGTGCTTCGGTGGTACTCTGACGTGGGTAAGAGTCACATCTTGTGTTGTATAATAGTTCCCATTTACATCTTTCACAATGTATTCTAGATGATTATTGTTCTTTCCTGTCCTATTTATTGTACTTGTGTCACAGACGTATGTATTTCCTGAAGAAGCTCACTCAGAGCGAAACTAGTTGAAATACCTCACCACCTGTACCACTTTGTATACTGTCAATTGATTTTATTATTTGAATAAACTTTATATATATTTTATTCTGGTTTAAATCACTGGTTATTAATATTTCTACATGTACCGTAATAGTCCTTTAGCTCACCTTTGTTCTCGATAAGCCTGATATGAGAATCAGGTTTCTCGATTTTTAATTTCGAGAAATGAAAAACACAAACTGAAAAGTGCTAAATGAAAAGTGTGAATCAACACTCACCAAACTTCTACTAACACAAAATTAGCAGAAGGAGCCCAAAGGGTGGCGCTAAAAAATCTGAAAAACCGTGTAGTACGTCACTACGTTCGTGTTTGTTGGGCGACAATTCCTTGCCGTTTGTATGCAAGACAAAATCCTGGCCAACGCTGAGGTCCGAGGTTTTGTCTGCGGAAAATCCGATCGTGTGTACGAGGCTGGTCACGCACCATACAATTTTGATATTCAATTTTCTTTAGATTTACCTTCAATGATGTAGTGCAAGAGCCTGCCTGATTGCATACAAATTGAAAGTGTTTAGGTTTGACCTCATATTATATGGTTTGGGTAAATCTAAAGGAAATATGTACAAGAAAATTGTATAATGTATAGCCAGCTTAACCACTTTCAGACCGGACCATTTTGCTGGTAAATGACCAGAGGTCTTTTTACAATTTGGCACTGCGCTGCTTTAACTGGTAATTGCGCGGTCATGCAATGTTGTACCCAAACAAAATTTGCGTCCTTTTCTTCCCACAAATAGAGCTTTCTTTTGATGGTATTTGATTGCCTCTGCGATTTTTATTTTTTGCGATATAAATGGAAAAAGACCGCAAATTTTGAAAAAAAATGATATTTTCTACTTTTTGTTATTAGAAAAATCCAATAAACTAAATTTTAGTCATACATTTAGGCCAAAATGTATTCAGCCACATGTCTTTGGTAAAAAAAAAGTCAATAACTGTATATTTATTGGTTTGCGCAAAAGTTGTCACATCTACAAACTAAGGTACGTTTTCTGGAATTTACGCAGCTTTTAGTTTACGACTGCCTATCTCAGTTCTTGAGGTGCTAAAATGGCAGGGCAGTACAAAACCCCCCCAAATGACCCCATTTTGGAAAGTAGACCCCCTAAGGAAATTGATAAGTGGCATATTGAGCCCATCGAATATTTTATTTTTTTGCCTCAAGCGATTGAATAATGACAAAAAAATAATTTTTTTTTTTTTTTTTACACAAAGTTGTCACTAAATGATATATTGCTCACACATGCTATGGGCATATGTGAAATGACACCCCAAAATAAATTCTGCTGCTTCTCCTGAGTACGGGGATACCACACGTGTGGGATTTTTTGGGAGCCTAGCCGCGTACGGGGCCCCGAAAGCCAAGAACCGCCTTCAGGTTTTCTAAGGGCGTAAATATTTGACTTCACTCCTCACTACCTATTACAGTTTTGAAGGCCATAAAATGCCAAGATGGCACAAAACCCCCACAAATGACCCCATTTTAGAAAGTAGACACCCCAAGCTATTTGCTGAGAGGCATGTTGAGTCCATGGAATATTTTATATTTTGCCACAAGTTGCGGGAAAATTACAAACTTTAATTTTTTATTTTTTTTTTTCACAAAGTTGTCACTAAATGATATATTGCTCACACATGCCATGGGCATATGTGAAATGACACCCCAAAATAAATTCTGCTGCTTCTCCTGAGTACGGAGATACCACATGTGTGGGATTTTTTGGGAGCCTAGCCGCGTACGGGGCCCCGAAAGCCAAGAACCGCCTTCAGGTTTTCTAAGGGCGTAAATATTTGACTTCACTCCTCACTACCTATTACAGTTTTGAAGGCCATAAAATGCCAAGATGGCACAAAACCCCCACAAATGACCCCATTTTAGAAAGTAGACACCCCAAGCTATTTGCTGAGAGGCATGTTGAGTCCATGGAATATTTTATATTTTGCCACAAGTTGCGGGAAAATTACAAACTTTTTTTTTTTTTTTTTTTTCACAAAGTTGTCACTAAATGATATATTGCTCACGCATGCCATGGGCATATGTGAAATGACACCCCAAAATAAATTCTGCTGCTTCTCCTGAGTACGGGGATACCACATATGTGGGACTTTTTGGGAGCCTAGCCGCGTACTGGGCCCCGAAAACCAAGCACCGCCTTCAGGCTTTCTAAGGGCGTTACAGTTTTGAAGGCCATAAAATGCCAAGATGGCACAAACCCCCCCAAATGACCCCATTTTGGAAAGTAGACACCCCTAAATTTAGGGGTACACTAGTGAGACTAGGTAATAAATGGCGGGTGCCCTGAAACTATAAAAAAATAACTAACCAACCAGCGTCACCTGTAACAGTTATATGGTGATCACTGGTGAAAGGGTTAACTAGGGGGCAATCAGGGGGCTTTATGCGGTAGTATATGGGGGTTCCTGGCGCTATAAAAAGTTGCGGCGAACCTAAATACCTACCTGCCTAACTAGCGTCACCTGTGACACTAATACAGCGATCAGAAAAATGATCGCTTATTAGGCTGGGTTCACACTGGAGCGATGCGGGAACGGCACGAATCCGCGGCGGGTTCCCGCATCGCATGCCTCCCGGCGGCAGTTCACACTGCCCTATGCGAACTGCTGGGAGTGTCAGTGAAATGTTAATGACACCCCCAGATCAGTTCGCATATCGCAGTGCGATCTGCAAACTCGGATCGCATGGTGTGAACACCCATGCGATCCGATTCTGCTGCGGACCAAAAAAAGGGTCCCGTGCGAGTTTGCGGCGGGTGCGGCGGGTGCGACACGAATTCAGCCATACTATCTGTATGGCTGAACTCGAATCGCACAGAGATCGGATGTGATTTGCACTGCAGTGCGGTGCGAATCACATCCGTTCTCAAACCGCTGCAATGTGAACCCAGCCTTAGTGACACTGGCGACGGGGGGTGATCACGGGGTTAAACCTTTATTGGGGGGTTAGGGGGGTACCTTAGAACTAAAGGGGGCTAACCCTAACTGCCCTAACAGTTATTACAGTCACAAATGACACCCGCCGGGTGATCAGGGGGTTAAACCTTTATTAGGTAATAAATGGCGGGTGCCCTGAAACTATAAAAAAATAACTAACCAACCAGCGTCACCTGTAACAGTTATATGGTGATCACTGGTGAAAGGGTTAACTAGGGGGCAATCAGGGGGCTTTATGCGGTAGTATATGGGGGTCCCTGGCGCTATAAAAAGTTGCGGCGAACCTAAATACCTACCTGCCTAACTAGCGTCACCTGTGACACTAATACAGCGATCAGAAAAATGATCGCTTATTAGGCTGGGTTCACACTGGAGCGATGCGGGAACGCCACGAATCCGCGGCGGGTTCCCGCATCGCATGCCTCCCGGCGGCAGTTCACACTGCCCTATGCGAACTGCTGGGAGTGTCAGTGAAATGTTAATGACACCCCCAGATCAGTTCGCATATCGCAGTGCGATCTGCAAACTCGGATCACATGGTGTGAACACCCATGCGATCCGATTCTGCTGCGGACCAAAAATAGAGTCCCGTGCGAGTTTGCGGCGGGTGCGGCGGGTGCGACACGAATACAGATAGTATGGCTGAACTCGAATCGCACAGAAATCGGATGTGATTTGCACTTCAGTGCGGTGCGAATCACATCCGTTCTCAAACCGCTGCAATCTGAACCCAGCCTTAGTGACACTGGCGACGGGGGGTGATCACGGGGTTAAACCTTTATTGGGGGGGTTAGGGGGGTACCTTAGAACTAAAGGGGGCTAACCCTAACTGCCCTAACAGTTATTACAGTCACAAATGACACCAATGCAAAAAAAAAAAAAAAAAAAGCAATTGGTGTCACTGTGACTGGGGGGGCAGGGGTAATTGGGGGGGTGATCGGGGGGTAAAGGGGGGGTGTGAGTGTGCCTGGCATGTTCTACTGTATGTGTGGTGTGTTGGTGCAACTCACCGAACCTCTCTCCTCGGTGCCGGAACGAAAAATACCGACACGGAGGAGAGAATACATCACTTCCTCTCCTGTGTTTACATTACAGGAGAGGAAGTGATGTCACGAAGGATTTCCATTCGTCGAGAGCGATCGCGAGGGGGTGGCCATGAATGAATGGCCGCCCCCTCATCCCGGATCGCTCTCGAAGGAATGCCGACCGCCGCAGGCACCGGGGGGGGCCCGATCGGGCCAACCACCCGCGGGCAGGCAGGGACTTATATATACGCCCATATGCCTGCCCGTGCCATTCTGCCGACGTATATCGTCGTGCGGCGGTCGGCAAGTGGTTAAAGGCCCATACACATGATCAGAAAATCAGAAGTAAAATTTAGTCCGATGAACGATCTGCTGATTTTCTGATCATTAGTACAGTATTTTTGGATGACAAAAGCTGGATATGCAGGCTATAAAATTTTTGTGGGATGTGAACACAAGATCTGATTTTCATTTAATTAGTATGGTTTTCATTCAGGAAAAAATCGTAAGAGCAAGACTACGCATGCTCAGAAACGAAAGAACACATACAAAACAATTTAACGTATTACATCCCTTCTGAAGTTGAATTCGGTCGGATGAGAATTTTCATATGTTGAGTAACCTCTTCACTTTCGATATGAGACTAGCATGCAACAAAAAATGGATGAAAATTCGTCCGCTAATCTGATCCTGTGTACCAGGCTTTAGCATTGCTTTGAACTGGAGTAAATAGTCCAGTAGTTGCTGTGTTACAAAATGATTTAATTTGCAGGAACCAATTCAGATTTTTTTTTTTTTTATATATCTACTTGGACTAAAGGCCATACACACGATCAGAAAATCGAAAGTAAAATTTTGTCCGATGAACGTTCTGACGATTTTTGGATCATTAGTATGGTGCTTTCGACAGCCTATTCTGAATTTTCGGACAGCAAAAGCTGGATGTGCAGGCTATAAAATTTTTGTCGGATGTGAACACAACATCCAATTTTTGTTTAATTTGTACAGTTTTCAGACAAAATAAAATCGTGAGAGCAAGACTACGCATGCTCAGAAGCGAAAGAACACAAAAAACAATTCAATACATCACTTCTGAGGTTGAATACCGTTGGAGGAGAATTTTCGTATGTTGAGTAACCTCTTCACTTTCGACATGAGACTAACATGCAACAAAAAACGGATGAAAATTCATCTGATAAACTGATTGTGTGTTCCCGGCTTAAACCATTCATGTTTAGATTTACCTAATGTTACAAAAACTATAGTCATTTGATTTTATCCCCAATGAGGTATAGAAGGACAGATCTTTTAGTTGACAAAGTAAAGCCCCGTACACACGATCGGATTTTCGGCAGGGAATTATGTGATGACAGACTGTTGGTCTAAAGTCCGACCGTTAGTACAATTGTTGGCCAACTTTCCGCCATCAAATGTTGTATGGCAGGCTAGTAAATTTTCAGCGGACAACGGTCTGTTGTCAGATTTTCGCATCATCTGTACACAAGTCCGTCACACAAAAGTCCAAAGTACAAACACGCATGCTCAGAATCAATGCTCAAACACGACATTAGCAGAAGGTGCAGGCAATAGCAGAACAACTCTGGATAGCCGCACACCGGAAAAAGGCTTAAAATCCTGTGTTTTTATTAAAAGTCGGGGGTCACATCACATCAAATAATCCACAGCAAAGGAAAGGGTACAAAAATTTTGACCCGTTTCGCACTGGAATCAGTGCTTACTCCTAGCATTAGCAGAAGGTGCCCAAAGGTTGGCGCTCGAGAGTTGAAATTCTGCGTATTACGTCAGCACGTTCATGTTTGTTGGCCAACAATTGTGTACCGTTTGTATGCAAGACAAGATCTTGGGATACGCCCTTCGGACAAAAGTCTGATGCTTTGGCTGCGGAAAATCCGATCGTGTGTACGAGGCTTTAGTCCATGGGTCTTCAAACTATGGCCCTCCAGTTGTTCAGGAACTACAATTCCCATCATGCCTAGTCCTGTCTGTGAATGTCAGAGTTTTACAATGCCTCATGGGATGTGTAGTTCCGCAACAGCTGGAGGGCCGTAGTTTGAGGATCCCTGCTTTAGTCAATGAAATGATCCTCCCTCTGTGAACTAAATTAAAAATGACAAATTTTACCTTTTTTTTTTTTTTTTTTTTGTAAAATCTGTATTTCATTAATAAGTTCAACAATAAATCAATTCACAGGAGTCAGTTTATCAGATCCACCTTATAGGAATTACAATTGCTGATGTTTCGATCCAGTATATGTTTGTATTGACTGTCAACATGTATCCAGAATGCCATATGATCTTTCTTAGGTTTTTTCCTGTTCCGATGATTTCAATAAATGATTATCGCATAGGGAGGCATTTGATGGTAGGCCAAGCTGCCCTCCCCCCCATGACACAGATTGATCCCATTTGGGGTGTTTAAAGGGGGAGAGTGGTTCACCTGCCTCTTCATCAGAATGTATTCTATAACCAACAGCTCTAAGACCTCTTTCACAGTGGAGGCGTTTTTCAGGCGTTTTAGCGCTAAAAATAGCACCTGAAAAATGTCTCTCAATGCTCCCCAGTGTAAAAGCCTGAGTGCTTTCACACTGGGGTGCTGCGCTGGCAGGACAAAAAAAAAAAGTCCTGCAAGCAGCGCTCCTAAAGCGCCCCTGCCCATTGAAATCAATGGGCAGCGGCTCCGAAGCACCGGCAAAGCACCTCAAGGGCAGCGATTTGCAAGCATCGGCAAAGCTTTATTCAGCTGCTAGCGGGGGTTAAAAGCACCCTGCTAGAAGTGCAAAAGCACCTCTAAAAATAACGCGGCAGCCCTGCAAGTGTGAAAGTGCTCTAAGAGCTGTGTGTTTCATGCTATACCACTCATATACGGCCCTATGTTTTAGATTTTATGTTACAATAGGTGGTTATTTACTAAAGGAAAATCCACTTTGCACTGCAACTGCACTTGGAAGTAAAGTCGCTGTAGATCCGAGGGAGACATGCAAGGAAAATAAAAAACAGCATTTTAGCTTGCACATGATTAGATGATAAAATCAGCAGAGCTTCCCCTCATTTCAGATCTACCCCTAATGCCGCGTACACACGACCGGACTTTCCGTCAGAAAAGGTCAGACGGAATCATTTCATCGGATATTCTGATCATGTGTGGGCTTCATCTGACTTTTTTTTTCCAAAATTCTGACGGACCTAGAAATAGAACATGTTTTTCTTTCCGACTGAATCAATTCCTTTCTGGAAAAACATTGGTCTGTATGCTATTCTGACGGACCAAAAACTACGCAAGGGCAGCTATTGGCTACTAGCTATTCAACTTCCTTTTTCTAGTCTTGTCATACGTCATCACGTTCTAAACAAATGGACTTTGGTGTGATCGTGTGTAGGCAAGTCCGTTTCGGCGGAACTCCGTCAGAAAGACCGTCAGAGTTTATTCTGACGGGAAAAAAACGGTCGCGTGTACGCGGCATTAGATTTAGAGCGACTGCACTTGCAGTGCAAAGTTGATTTGCCTTTCGTAAATAACCCCCAATGTACAACTGAATGTACCAACTTTTCTTATTCCTTTTTGAAAAACTCAATTGAAAACAGAAACCAACAAGGAGCCAATATATCAAGACAAGAAATAGTAACAATATAGCTGAAAAACATAAGCAAACCACCCGTTCTGTTATCGTACATCTCTGATTCTAGTACCTAGGCAGTGCTGGGACAAGGTCATCTAGAGCAAGTGTCTCCAAACTTTTTATTTGGGGGCTGGAAAAAATCATGTTATCATATGTACAAGTTAATGAATCATCATTCCCATCATCAGTGTCCTCAGCAGAATTATTTCCATTATCAGTTCCCCCCGGCAAAAATGTTTTCATTATCAGTCGCCCTGCCAGAGTTTTCCCATCATCAGTGTCCCCAGCAGAGTTTTCCCATCATCAGTGTCCCCAGCAGAGTTTTCCCATCATCAGTGTCCCCAGCAGAGTCTTCCCATCATCAGTGTCCCCAGCAGAGTTTTCCCATCATCAGTGTCCCCAGCAGAGTTTTCCCCATTAGTGTCCCCAGCAGAGTTTTCCCCATCATTAGTGTCCCAGGGCAGAGTTTTTTCCATTATCAGTGTCTCCGGCAGAGTTTTTTTTCCATTATCAGTGTCCCCAGCAGAGTTTTCCCCATCATCAGTGTCCCCAGCAGAGTTTTCCCATCATCAGTGCCCCCAGCAGAGTCTTCCCATCATCAGTGTCCCCAGCAGAGTTTCCCCATCATCAGTGTCCCCAGTAGAGTTTTCCCATCATCAATTTTCCCCAGCAGAATTTTCCCATCATCAATGTCCCCAGCAGAGTTTTCCCATCATCAATGTCCCCAACAGAGTTTTCCCCATCATCAGTGTCACCGGCAGAGTTTTTTCCATTATCAGTTTCCCAAGCAGAGTTTTCCCATCATCAGAGTCCCCAGCAGTGTTTTATCCTTCGGTGTCCCCAGCAGAGTTTACTCCATCAGTAATCCAGATTTATGCCCATTTCCCTCTTGTCACTGATGGAGTCAACTTCAGCTTTCCTGAACTCTCGCCCGCTGCCCCACACGCAGGCTGTATGGTGGAAGGAATTCTAATGTAAATAGTGGGCGGGAAGCCAGGAGGTGCCATGCTGATGATGTCACCTCCTAGCAGCCAATCCACAGAACAGCAGCCAATCCCCTGGCAGCACGGGAGGGTGTGGGGAAAGCAGCTTTGTACCCAGGACCTGCCAGACACACTGCCGATAACAGCAGCTGCTTTTAAAAGCCAGCAAATCGGCAGTGATGTGTTGGCAGAGTCTGGGTAAGCTGCGGGCCGGACAAATCACACCCACGGGCTGGTGTTTGGATACTCCTGATTTAGAGCAGTGGTACTCAACCTCAATCCTCAAGTACCCCCAACGGGCCATGTTTTGGGAACTTCCCTTAGAAAAAATCGCTCTCATCAATACCATGTCATTGATATTGATTTAAAGCAGCTGTGCAAAGTAAAGGAAAACCTGAAAACATTGCCCCATTGGGGGTACTTGGGGACTGAGGTTGAGAACCACTGATCTAGAGCCCAGGGGGAACATGCCAAACCGTGCCCCACTAAGATGTATGAACATTATAAGTCAGCAAAAGAGCATCTGCATGCTTACTCCCCAAGCATAAATTCCCCCTCGTCCCAGTACAAATTTGCACCCCCATTTTAAATAACAAACATGTTATACTTACCTCCACTGTGCAACTCGTTTTGCACAGAGTAGTCCTGAACCTGGTCTTCTGGGGTCCCTCGGCAGCTGTCTCGGCTCCTCCCCACAAGAACTAAGCACCTTTCTGTGAGCTCTCTCGCATGGTGGTTAGTTCTTGCGGGCGCGCTCCCGTGATACAGCTGGCGGCTAGAGCCGATCATTAGATGTGATTAACAGCAGCGTGAGCTAATGGCTGCACTGCTTTCAATCCATCCACTCTAGCAAATCAACAGCCAGACTGAGCAGCGAAGAGGAGATCGGGGGCGAACGCAGCAGGTGAACGGGCTCAGGTAAGTAAAACGGGGAGGCTGGGGGGGGGGGGGGCGGTATTGTCGGGTGTTTTTTCACCTTAATGCATAGGATGCATTAAGGTGAAAAAACACAAACCTTTACAACCCCTTTAATTCCTCTCTCTCCCCAAATCCCCCACTCCACAAAAAAAATCACCCCTTCTAGCACAAATCCTCTACCCCTCAGATTTCCCTCTGAGCACAAATCCCCCCCCCAGCACAAATTTACAACAATCCTGCCTTTTAGCACCAGAAATTTACCCTACCAGCACACCCCCCCTTATCTAGCACACCCCCCTTATCCCCACTCCTAGCACAAATCCTATTCCACCCATCCCCCTCCCAACAAAAATCCCCCAAAACACCACTCCCAGCACATTCTTTTCCATCAAATTTCCCCTCTGAGCACAAATCCTCTCCCCCACCTCCCTCCAAGCACAAGTTCCCCAAACCCCCATTTTAGCACAAATGCTCCCCACTCCAAAATTCCCCTACCATCACAGATACCCCCCAATTATCTCTACTAGCACAAATTCCCTCCCCCTCTACCATATCACCTCTTCTAGCACAAACCCCCCCAAATCACCCCTCCTAGCACAAATCCTATTTAACCCATTCCCCTCCCAACAAAAAAAAACCATATCACCACTCCTGGCACACTCCTACTCCTCACATTGCCCCTCTGCTAGCAGACTCCTACCCCTCAAATTTACCCTCTGAGCACAAACCCCCCCAATCCCCCCTCCTTCTAGCACAAATACTCCCCACCCCAAATTCCCCCTACTAGAACAAATGCCCCTCAATCAACCCTACTAGCACAAATTCCTTCCCCTCCTCTACCATATCACCTCTTCTAGCATAACACCCCTAATCCCCCCTTCTAGCACAAATCTTATTCCACCCATCCCCTTCCCAACACAAATTCCCCAAATCATCACTCCTAGCACGTTCCTTTCTCTCAAATTTCCCCTCTGAGCACCCCCCCCCCAACACTCCTGATCCCTCCTCCTAGAACAAATACCCCCCAATCATCCCTCCTAGCACAACCCCCCCCCCCCCCCAAAAAAAAATGTCCCTTCGATCACAAATCCCCTCCTCCCTCTACCATATCACCTCTTCTAGCATTAACCACCACATATCCCTCCTCCTAGCATGAACTCTATTCCACCCCACTCCCCTTCCCAAATCCCCCAAATCACCACTCCTAGCACACACCCCTCACAAATTTACCCTACTGGAATACCTAGAATACCAAAGTGCCTAGGCAGCCCCCCCCCCCCATCATGCACCTAGGTATTTAAAAGCCAACTAGATGCCTGTACTGTAATGATCCTGAGTTAGATGTGATTGTCTCTTATTTAGTAGAGGCAGTAAATTCATTCCTGGAGGCCCAAGACTTCTAAAATTGTTCATAGCTGTCCTACGCTTTTAAGTGCTCATTCCTTGGCTCCCATGGTAGCTTTTGCCCAGTCTTTCAGGTAGGTTCTCTGCTTTGTTCCCATAATAATGATATCAGGCTTTTTGGGCATTCAGGAAGTGAGGCACATTGCATCTTTTGTAGGTTCCAAAGACCAAGTGGTGGAGTGAAATAAGACCAGAAAGGGATAATTTGGAGAGGTATATTGTAAAGCCCTCATTTCTTTCCAAAATGGTCCAATATGAGGCCACTCCCATCACAAATGCAGGAAAGTGCCTTGCTGATTGTATTCCCCCCCCCCCCCAACATTCCACTGAGACCGTTAGATATATCATAGAGAATTTAGCTAGGACCCTGTGCCAGCTTAGAGATGAATTTATAGCAGTTTATCCTTTTAAGAAACATATTAATCATGTATGTTCCGAAGTTGCAAATAGGATCATACTGCTAATCAAAAATGTTCAGATTGTAGAATGTGGGCATTTTCCAAAAAATAAAAGGTAAAAACACTGAACCATTACAATTTGCAAAATGTAACGCCACAAATAGAAGCTGATTTACTAAATTTTCACTTTAGAGAGCAGATGTTTCCTCAAATGAGTTAAAGCGGAGTTCCGGCTAAAATATATATATTTTTTTATTTATCCTAGCATTATAAACAATTAAATAATAATAAAAAAAAAAACTAATATACACGGTTCATTTTGAATGTTGCAAAAATAAAAATTTCATACTCACTATTTTCTCCCTCCTGTTGTGGCTGTTGCCATCATGATTGTGGGCATGTGAAGCCCAATCGATATCTCTTCCTGGAAAAGCTTTGGAGAGGTGCTTGCTGGGTAACCAGCATGCACCTGCAAAGCCTGCAAACAGTTTGCTGAAGACAAGCAGACTAAGAACATGGATTACTGGAACCATGTCCTGTGGTCTGATGAGACCAAGATAAACATATTTGGTTCAGATGGTGTCAAGTGTTGTGATGCCAACCAGGTGAGGAGTACAATGACAAGTGTGTCTTGCCTACAGTCAAGCATGGTGGTGGGAGTGTCATAGTCTGGGGCTGCATGAGAGCTGCCGAAATTGGGGAGCTACAGTTCATTGAGGGAACCATGAATGCCAACTTGTACTGTGACATACTGATGCAGAGCATGATCCCTTCCCTTCGGAGACTGGGCCGCAGGGCAGTATTCCAACATGATAACGACCCCAAACACACCTTCAAGACGACCACTGCCTTGCTAAAGAAGCTTAGGTTAAAGGTGATGGACTGGCCAAGTATGTTCAGACCTAAACCCTATTGAGCATCTGTGGGGCATCCTCAAATGGAAGGTGGAGGAGCACAAGGTCTCTAACATCCACCAGCTCCGTGATGTCATCATGGAGGAGTGGAAGAGGACTCCAGTGGCAACCAGTGAAGCTCCATGCCCAAGAGGGTTAAGGCAGTGCTGGAAAATAATGGTGGCCGCACAAAATATTGACACTTTGGACCCAATTTGGACATTTTCACTTAGGGGTGTACTCACTTTTGTTGCCAGCGGTTTAGACATTAATGGCTGTGTGTTGAGTTATTTTGAGGGGACAGCAAATTTACACTGTTATACAAGCTGTACACTCACTACTTTACATTGTAGCAAAGTGTCATTTCTTCAGTGTTGTCACATGAAAATATATAATATAAAATATTTACAAAAATGTAAGGGGTGCACTCACTTTTGTGAGATACTGTGCATGCTCATGTTAAATACATTTTGTTAATCAGAAGCTGTAATTTTATATCTGTGGGCGTTGAATGGGATAAAGCAATAGAAACTGGTGCAGACAGGCTTATAAAGTAGATTAAACCTACAGTTTCCATTAGTATAGATAAGAGAGCGCTGAGACAGTAAAGCAGGCATGTGAATTGCTAATCCAGGTCATACTAAAGCAGGCTGTAAAAAAAAAGTGTCCTGGAATTTTTTCGCTGGACAAACTTTACTGAACATGTTAGAAAAAGGTAGTTCAGCTTTCAGCATTTCTCAACCTTATTTCAGATGCAACACCCTTTAAAAGTATGCAAAATCTCAGTCTAAAATGTAACAACCTTACCAATTAGAAACCTGAGCCTGAGACAATGTACTTTTACACTGTTTTTTTAAATAAAAAAATGTGTCACTTTTATTCCTATTACAAGGAAAGTAAACATCCCTTGTAATAGAAAAAAAGCATGACAGGACCTCTTAAATATGACATCTGGGGGTCAAAAAGACCCCACATCTCATATTTACACTAAAATGCATTAAAAAACAAATATATAAAAAAAGTCTTCATTTAAAAAACAAATAAAATAAAATGGCCCTTTAAGAGCTTAAAGTGGTGTTCCACAAAAAATAAAAAAATAATAATAATTATTAAAATTCCTAAAAAAATAAAAAATTAAATTTGGATTTTTTTTTTAAATTTACCTCTAAACGCCTGTTGCTAGGGGTCCCTCGTAGCCTGCCTCCTTCAGTGCCTGGGCTGGTGACATCACTTCCCCTTGGCACAGGAAGGGCTCAGCTCTGCCCTCTCCCTCCTGTCAGTCATCTGTGACACGTGACAGGTCCCAGATGAATACGCGGCCAATCACGGCACGCAGCGCCACTCGCGCATGCGCAGTGGGTGCCCGGATGTGAAGCCACAGCCGGGTGCCAACAGTTAGAATGCCGGCGCCACCGAGCGGAGGGGGGAAAGAGTGGGGCTTCGTTCCCCCGCATCGCTGTACCCTGGGACAGGTAAGTGTCCAATTATTAAAAGTCAGCAGCTGCAGTATTTGTAGCTGCTCACTTTTAATTATTTTTTTTTTTTTTAAGGGGAACACCTATTTAAGAGCTATGGGCGGAATTGACGTTTTGACGTCGCTTCCGCCCTGCAGTGTCATGGAGAGGGGTGGGGGCCATCTTCTCCTCACTCGTCTCCATGTCAGCTCAGGGGGCAGATGCGATCGCCTCTGCCTCTGCTGATGGCTCCGGTAAGCGGCGTAGGTGATCGCGTCTGTCCCCTGGGCTGACATGGATTGCGGCACCAGATTGCGGCAGGAGGGGGGGGCCCTCTCCCGCCACTGATAAAAGTGAATCAGCTGCAGAGACCACTTTTATCTTGTAGCCGACTGCCAGCTGAACACGGAGATATAGGGGTTATGGCAGCTAGCTGCTGCCTAAACAACGATATCCATCCCCAAAGTACATTGCTATTCCATAAGTGCACACAATTTTAAAGCATAACATGGGGGGGGGGTGGGCTGTGTGATGTGCAGGAGGAGCTGTGTAATATGCAGGGGGGGTTGTGTAATGTAAAGGGGTCCAGAGGTAAGGGGGGCTATGTAATGTAAAGGGATCCAGAGGTGCCAGGGCTGTGTAATTTAAAAGGGTCCAGATTATGTTAATTTATTATCAGGTGAATGTGGCCCTCCACGCATTCACATACATTGAATCTGGCCCTTAAGTGGAAAAAGGTTGCCCCCTGTATATTAGATATATACTGTATATGTATACATGTGTCCCCATCCCCCCCATCACATCTGAGTCCTCTCATAACATCAGCGTCCTTCAAAGACACCGTCCCCCATCGCATTAGAGTCTGTCAGTCACACAGCCCCCCTGTCACAGAGCCCCCAATCACACAGTCCCACCATCACAGAGCCCTTCAGTCACACAGTCCGATGATCTCAGAGTCCCCCAAAAACACAACCCCACCATTCACACAGTCCCACCATCACAGAGTCCTGCAGTCCAACAGTCCCATCATCAAAGAGCCTAACAATCATGCAGTCCCACCATCACAGAGCCCCCCAATCACACAGCCCTCCCCCCATCACAGAGCCTCCTATTCACACAGTTCCACCATCACAGAGCCCTGCAGTCCAACAGTCCCATCATCACAGAGCCTAACAGTCATGCAGTCCCACCATCACAGAGCCCCCCAATCGCACAGCGCCCCCCCCCATCACAGAGCCCCCTATTCACACAGTTCCCCATCACAGATCCCTGCAGTCACACAGTCCCCCCATCACAGATCTCCCCATTCACACAGTTCCCCATCACAGATCCCTGCAGTCACACAGTTCCCCATCACAGATCCCTGCAGTCACACAGTTCCATATCATAAAGCCCCCCAATCACACAGTCCCCCATCACAGATCTCCCCATTCACACAGTCCCCCATCACAGATCTCCCCATTCACACAGTCCCACCATCACAGATCTCCCCATTCACACAGTCCCCCATCACAGATCTCCCCATTCACACAGTCCCCCATCACAGATCTCCCCATTCACACAGTCCCCCATCACAGATCTCCCCATTCACACAGTCCCCCATCACAGATCTCCCCATTCACACAGTCCCACCATCACAGAGCCCTGCAGTCACACAGTCCCACCATCACCGACCCCCCAATCACACAGTCCCACCATCACAGAGCCTTGCAGTCACACAGTCCAACCATCACAGTCCCCCCATCACAGATCTCCCCATTCACACAGTCCCACCATCACAGAGCCCTGCAGTCACACAGTCCCATCACAGAGTCCCCCAACCACACAGTGCCTTCTTCACATTAGAGCTCTAACTTTTGACTTCAGCAGGGCAGCAGAGTGTGGGAGGTGGAGGAAGTCTGGAGGAGGAAGACTTTTGTCGTCTCCTGAATGCTGTCCTGTATACTGCCTGCCCTTTATCAGAACCATGCATTGCCATGGTGCAGCAAGCCGGCTGCCATCAGCATAGCAAATAATGATGCCACATGTCCTGGCCCTGGTTGTCATGGTGCTAGAGGCCAGCCCACCCACACCATGGCAACTCATGACACTCATCCAGGGCAAACGGGGTCCCATGCTTGCTGCACCCTGGTTAAGAAACACTAAGTCCCAGGGTCCTGCTGATTGCCAGAAACATTAGCTTTAATTTATTCTTTACAAGTACAGAATGACATAGAGACAAAATATCACACAAAATAAGAGAACTAAAAAACAGAAAAATAAATAAACAAGTAACAGCAAAAATACAGCACTAAGCCTACAAGTCACCATTAATTAAGTAGATATACCTCCTGCATGCCTCTATCATACTTGGCAATGTACTCAGGAGCTGGAGGGGGGTGGAGACGCAGATACTAAAGCGCAGGGAGCCGTCTCTCCTGTTCATCAGGTTTACAGGCCCCCCCCGGTTAAACTGATGGGACCTGGGCCCCGTACAGATGGGCCAGCTGTACTGCCTTATCAGGGACTCTGCTCAAAAGAGCTTAAACCCTATCATTGCTGATAGTGAAACACTGGAAGCAGCAACCCCTTTTGGGGCCCATTCACATTTCTGCATTACAGTAATGCACAGCAAAACAATCATTTTACTGCAATGGTAACTCACCAGGGACATGCAGTCAAGGGGAGGCAGGTGAGGCAGAGCCTCACCTGCCATGAACATAAAAAAAAAAAAAAAAAGCTTCAAGGGTCATAGCTTGGCGACCTAAAGTCACAGAGAGAGGTTAGATAGCCTAATGCCCCGTACACACGAGCGGACTTTTCAACATCCAAAGTCCGAAGGACCGAGTCCGTCAGACTATCCGATCGTGTGTGGGCTGCAACGGACTTTTGATTCGCCAAAGTCTGACGGACTTTAGAAATGAAGCATGCTTCAAATTTTCCCGACGGAACTCCGCCGGACCCGGTCCCCTTCGAAAACTCCGCTCGTGTGTATGCTACTCCGACGGACTAAAACCGACGCTAGGGCAGCTATTGGCTACTGGCTATGAACTTCCTTATTCGAGTCCAGTCGTACGTCATCACGTTCGAATCCGTCGGAGTTTAGTGTGATTGTGTGTGGCCAAGTCCGTTCGGCCGAAAAGTCTGTCAGAACTCCGTCGGAATTCCAGCAGAACTCCGACGGAACTCCTTTGGAAGTCTGTCGGACTTAAGTCCGCTCGTGTGTACGGGGCATAAGACCTACCCCATCACTGGTAAAAATATGGGGCTCCTACGACCCATGGTTCCAGAGATACGGGGCTCCTTGCACAGCCTGTCATAAGCTACATTCAGAACGGCCAGTTTAAATACAAGCTGGCACATTCTACAGCAGACTGAGAGGATGAGCTCACAGTGCCTCTCCTCACTTCTTGTCAGAGGCACTGAGCTCAATGGACAGCTTGGAGTCTTGGACCAATGGTAAAGTACCATTAGCTCCAGCTGTCCAATAAAAAATGCCGCAGTGGAGGCACGCCTCTCACTGCAGTGTCATAGAAGGGGCATGCGTCTAAAAGACAGCCCAGACTTCTTAACTAGAAGGAAATAACATGTGTTTATGTGTATAAAATTTACCCATAATCCCATGTTTTTTTCTCACACAGGTAAGAGGGAGAATGAGAATCTGCTGCTATGGAAAAGGTACAAGCTAAATCATATATTATTACCGTATATACTCGAGTATAAGCCGAGATTTTCAGCCTCTTTTTTGAGGCTGAAAGTGCCCCCCTCGGCTTATACTCGAGTCATCGCTGTCTGCCCGCTCGATCAGCGTGTCGAGCAGACAGACAGCGGCCATTCTGATTCAAAAGCCGCGCCTCCGGCTCCGCCTTCGCCTGTGATAGGCGGAACACTGAATTTCCCAGCAGCCTGTGTTCCGCCTATCACGGGCATCTTCTCATCCTCGTACTACGGACGAGGATGATACGACGTCCGTGATAGGCGGAACACAGGCTGCTGGGAAATTCAGTGTTCCGCCTATCACAGGCGAAGGAGGAGGCGCGGCTTTTGAATTTTACAATGGCCGCCGACGAAGAGGGCACGGGACGGAGGCAAGGCAAGGCAAGGCACGGCACGGGACAGGACGGGACGGGACGGGACGGGACGAAGGCAAGGCACAACACGGGACGGAGGCTCGGGACAAAGGCTCGGGACACAGGTAGGCTGGACACACACACACACACACACACACACACACACACACACGGATGGAGACACACACACACGGATGGATGGATGGATGGAGACACACACACACACAGGGATGGATGGATACACACACACACAGGGATGGATGGATGGATGGAGACACACACACACAGGGATGGATGGATGGATGGATGGATGGAGACACACACACACAGGGATGGATGGATGGATGGATGGAGACACACACACACAGGGATGGATGGATTGATGGACACACACACACACAGGGATGGATGGACGGACACACAGGGATGGACGGACACACAGGGATGGACGGACACACAGGGATGGACGGACACACAGGGATGGACGGACACACACACAGGGATGGACAGGCATGTCTCACCCTCGGCTTATACACGAGTCAATAAGTTTGCCAGTTTTTTTGGGGGTAAATTGGGGGCCTCGGCTTATATTCGGGTCGGCCTATACTCGAGTATATACGGTATGCTATATGCTATAAGATAATTTATTATTTATCTATTTACTGTAAAATTACTGGTTGGAAGTTATAACCTCAAACTTCAGTAATTTGTCCGTTAAGCCATCTGCTTGAGTACAGTTTTTCAAAATTTAGTAAATTACCTTGAAAACAATATCTAATATCTATTTGTATATCACCTATGGTAATTAACCCCTGGCCACCCAGGCCAATTCTGACACTTCTCTCCTACATGTAATAATAATCTTTTTTTTTGCTAGACAATTATTCAGAACCCCAAAACATTATATATATAGGGAATAAAGTGCTGGTCCTTCCAGCTTTTTATGTTACAAGGTATTTGCGCAGCAATTTTTCAAATGTGTTTTTTGGAAAGAACTGTTTCATGAATATATAAAAAAATAAATAAAGATAACCCGATTCTTTTTGTATAATATAAAAGATGATGTTACGCCAAGTAAATAGCTACCGAATATGTCACTCTTAAAAAATGCGCACGCTCGTGGAATGGTGCCAAACTTCAGTACTTAAAGATCTCCATAGTCGACGCTTTAACAGTTTTTACAGGTTACCTGTTTAGAGTTAGACCCCTTTCACACCACGTCGCCCATAGCGTCGGAGGTAAAACGCCGCTAAAACCATCGGATTTGCGGCGCATATTAGGCGCTAGCGGGGCGCTTTTACCCCCGTTAGCGGTCGAGAAAGGGTTAAAACCGCCAGCAATACGCCGCAATGGCGGCGTTTTGACAGCGGTATTACAGCGCTGCCCCATTGATTTCAATGGGGAGCAGCGGTGGAGGAGCGGTAAACACACCGCTCCTTCACCACTCCAAAGAAGCTGCTGGCAGGACTTTTGCTGACGTCCTGCCAGCGCACCGCTACAGACAATGGTGCAGCTTTTTTAGGGCGGATTTAAGGCGCTATTTCTAACGCTATAGCGCCTGCAAAACGCCCTGGTGTGAAAGGGGTCTAAAAGAGGAGGTCTAGTGTTAGAATTATTGCTCTCGTTCTAACAATCGCGGCGTATGTAACCTGTGTGTATCTGGCTCTGATACTAGCCGGTGCCTCACCAGCCACTGACCTCACCGCACCGCCCGTTCCTGTAACTCACACACATATTGCTGCATCATTTTAAATGGCACCCCAAGATGGTCGGATTTTCCAACGTAAAATGTCTTTGTCGGAGATTCCGACTGTGTGTAGGCTCCATCAGACATTTTCCATCGGAATTTCCGACACACAAAATTTGAGATCTGGATTTCAAATTTTCCGACAACAAAATCCGTTGTCAGAAATTCCAATCGTGTGTACACAATTCCGAAGCACAAAGTTCCACGCATGCTCGGAATCAAGCAGAAGAGCATCCCTGGCTATTGAACTTCAATCTTCTTGGCTCGTCATACGCGTTGTACGTCACCGCGTTCTTGACGTTCATAATTTCCAACAACGGATTTTATTGTCAGAATGTCCGATCGTGTGTACGCGGCATAACAGTAGCACAACACATGCCCTGTTTTGTGTTAAAAAAAAAGGCCAGGCATGATTTTGCTGCCTTGGGATGTGTTGATGTGTTGGCAGCCTATTGAACATAAATGAGCTGCCTTACCAGACGAGGCGAGACATAACACAGGGCAGCACATGGCAATGCTAACATGTGAAGAGTGGCTTTGTGTGTAGAGATCTCAGGTGTATGATGTGTGTGTATGTGCTCTGGGCATTTTGTGGGGTCGGTGACAACCTTCAGTATACCTCAGAGGAAGCAGAGCCAGATCTAAAGTCTGGTGCTGATGGAAGAATTCCGCTTCCAAGAAATGTCAGTAGGTCAGCTATCCCCGGCAGTACAAATTAGGATGTGCGGTGACATTAGAAGCTGTCACCGGATTAGCTGCCCAAACCTGTTAGCTGTACTTTCCAGTATGTAATAAATGAATTAGTACACTGTAAATAATTATTTTTATTTGCTCTTAAAGCTGTTACTGAGATAAATCTCTTCTGGAGATACAGTATGTATTATGAATGAAGAGGATGGATGGCACTGGATGGGGAGTATTTCTATGGGTTATTTAATTTTATTTTTGCCGCAGTGTGCTTTTATATTTGTTATGTTATTCTGTATGTTCCTTAAAATGTTACTAAACCCACTACAGTAAAATCAGTCTGTATATACAGTAAAACATGCTTGTTGTACTCACTGTGGAACCTAAGGGGTTAATCCTCCGCATTGTGTAAAAAGGCCGTTTGAACCTGTCTGCTCTGATCCCCCCCTTCTTCCACAGTCCCCAATCCATCCTCTGAGGATTGAGGGCACCCTGTACATGCTCAGTTTGGTGTGTATTGCTAGAGTGTTTTTTTTTGGGAGGGTACATGTGATCAGCACAGTTTGAATCAGCAATGTCCAGACAGAGGGTCTGTCAGGGCTGGGCTCAGCCCTTCCTTCTCAGAGCTGCCCGCTCAGCTATCGGCTAATTGCCAGCTCCTTTCTCTCTACAGTTACTCACCTGTTGATGATATCCTGCTCGTCAGTCCTGCCTACTTAAGCCGTCCAGTCCAGAGGAGCTCTGCCTTTGCCTTGGTCAACATCACAGAAACTATCTACTGCTATCCTGTTCAAGAGTTGCTTTGCTGACATCCCTTCTGGCTCCAGATATTGCTTGCTGTTCCACTACATTGATCCCTGACTTCTAGCTTGGCTGACTATCCGTTCCTGAACTTTGTTCCAACATATTTTTATGAATTTTCTTAAACTTTATACAAACAACAAAACACATTTGCATACACAAAATACAATGAGAATACACATTTGTTATTCATTGAAGTTATAACTGAACTCTGGCTATGTTTTGACTACATTTGTTCTTTTTACTTTTATTATTAAACAAGTGTGATTTAACTGTACTTCTGTCTTGAGCTAATTTCATTGTTTCTGACAGTGGCACAGTAGCGGCTGGTGGATTTTTTTTGGGGAGCGGGGGCAGCAAACAATCCACCCTATGCCACTCCCCTAGTCGGGTCACAGAGGCTTTTGTCACACAGCTGGGTGGGCTTGGGACTCAGTGCTCTGTGCCCCAAGCCCTCCCTTTTTTGAAGCCTATTAAAGCTACTGGCTCTAATCGTGTGCTTAAAAAAAAAAAAACCCTGATTGGAATCCATGCGTCCGGCACCCTGCATGTAGATCAGGGGGCCGGGTGCATGGATGGGGGGGGTGGCGCCACCATGGATGGGCCGCCATTGGTCAGGTGTCATGCCGCCTTATAGGACAGGCAGAGGGGAATGAAAACTCCTCTTAGAAGCTTTAGAAGAAGAGGAGGATCTGGGCTGCACTGTGCAAAACCACTGTTTTACCACCTTAATGACCAGGCCTTTTTTTTTGCAATAAAGCACTGTTAATTTAACTGACAATTGCGCTGTCATGCAACGTTGTACCCAAATATAATGAATGCCCTTTTTTCACACAAATAGAGAGGGTATTTGATCACCTCTGCAGTTTTTATTTTTTGCGCTATTAACAACAAAAGACCGTCAATTTTGAGAAAAAAAAACAATATTTTTTATTTTCTGTTATAAAACACATTCATTAAAAAAAATGTAAAAGATCCAATTTCTTCATCAATTCAGGGCAATATGTATTCTGCTACATATTTTTGGTAAAAAAAAAAATCCCAATAAGCGTATATTGATTGGTCTGTGCAAAAGTTATCATATCTACAATCTATGGGATGGATTTTATGGACTTTGTATATTTTTTTTTTACTAGTAATGGCGGCGATCTTCCATTTTTAGCAGGACTGCGACATTGCACAGACAGATAAGACACCTAGCTAACACTTTTTTGGGGACCAGTGACATTATTGGCTGGGAAGAGGTTGACATCAGGGGCGATCAAGAGGTTAAACGTGTTCCCTTGGTGTGTTTACTAACTGTGGGGATGGGCTTCCTGGGATAACACACAGATCTGTCTTCCTGCATAGCAGAAAGACCCCTTTCGCACTGAGCCATGGCCGCATTTGCGGTAAAATTACACTCTTTTGGCGGTGCTTTAGCGCTATTTAAGCAGCGCTTTTGGGCTGATTTTCGGCCACTAGCGGGGTGCTTTTAACCCCAAAGAAGGAGTTACAAACGTCTGTATTGCGGGGCTTCTGAAGCGATTGGCAGGGGCATTTTAGGAGCGCTGTATACAGAGCTCCTAAACCGCCCCAATGATGCTGCTCGCAGGATTTTTCCTAATGTCCCGCAAGCGCACCACGCCCAGTGTGAAAAGTCACACTGAAATGAATGGGAGACAGATTCAGGCATTATTTAGAGGCTTTTTCTAGCCGCCTCAGTGTGAAATGGGGGCAAAGACAAGATCTCAGTGTAATCCCCTGTCAGAAAAGAGATTTGCCTTATTTCGGCAGATGCCCATTATGTCTTTGGGGAATGATCGTGGATCCTTATTGGCTCCTACACTGGTCAATCGGTGTGCGTGCGCCCACAGAAGTTAGTGCACAAATCAACGTACCGGTATGGCGATTCGTGGGTAATCGGCAAGTGGTTAACCACTTTAAGACCGGGCCTCTTTTTTAGATGTGTTGTTTACAAGTTAAAAACAGGTTTTTTTTGCTAGAAATTGACTTAGAACCACTAAACATTATATATTTTTTTTTTCTAACATCCTAGACCTAGAGAATAAAATGACGGTCATTGCAATGCTTTCTGTCACACCTTATTTGCGCAGCGGTCTTACAAGTGCACTTTTTTTGGAAAAAATACAATTTTTGAATTAAAAAATAAGACAACAGTAATATTAGCCCATTTTTTTTATATTGGGAAAAATAATATTATGCTGAGTAAATTGATACCCAACATATCACACTTCAAACGTGCGCCCGCTCATGGAATGGCGACAAACTTTTACCCTTAAAAATCTCCATAGACGACATTTTAAAAAATTCTACAGGTTGCATGTTTTGCATTACAGAGGAGGTCTGGGCTAGAATTATTGCTCGCACTCTACCGATCGCGGCGATACCTCACATGTGTGGTTTGAACACTGTTTTCATATGTGGGCGCTACTCACCTATGCGTTCGCTTCTACCTTTTATTTTTATACTGTTTAAAAAATAAATAAATAGGGGTCACTTTTATTCTTATTACAAGGAATGTGAACATCCCTTGTAATAGAAAAAAAGCATGACAGGACCTCTTAAATATGAGATCTGGGATCAAAAAGACCTCACATCTCACGTTTACACTAAAATGCAATAAAAAAATAAAAAAAATTGTAATTTAAAAGAATGAAAAAAATAAAATGGCCCTTTAAGAGCTAAGTGAAGTTTTGACGTTGCTTCCGCCCTGCAGTGTCATGGAGATGCTTGGGGGCCATCTTCTCCTCACTCGTCTCCATGCACAGCCAGAGGAAGTATCCGATCGCCTCTGTTGCTGCCGACGGCTCCGGTAAGCGGCAGATCGCGGCGGGAGGGGGTGGCTCTCTCCCGCTGCCGATAAAAGTGATCTCATGGTGAATGCACCGCAGAGACCTCTTTTATCTTGTACCGGACGGGCAACCAAACACGGAGATACTGGGGTTATGGCAGCTACCTGCTGCCATAACAACAATATCTGTCCTCAAAGTAGGGACGTACATCGGCGTGCGGTGGTCCTAAAGTGGTTAAACAAAGACTTAAAGAGGAAGTAAACCCTGATGGGTGTTACTTCCTCTTTGATTCCCTGCAAAGGCAAATCATAATGGGCTACTATGCATCGCATAGTAACCCATTATGTGTCACTTACCTGACACAGGAGCCAGCGATGTCCCCGATTTCTTCGCCGGCTGGAAGCGTCCATCTTCCTTCCGGGGTCACGGACTCCGGCTATGTGACTGGGCGTGCGCGCGGGAGCCACCAGTCACGGCATGTCGTTTAATGAAAACGGCACACCGTAACCCTTCTAAAGTGCGCATGCGCTCATACATCAGCGCATGCACAGAAGAAATCCTTGTACGGGGAATTGTAAATATCTCCTAAACCATATAGAGATATTTACAGAACCTACTGGTAAGCCTTAATCTAGGCTTACCTGTAGGTGAAAGTGTGTTGTAAGGGTTTACAACCACTTTCAGTATCACTTTAATCCTGTTCATTGTGCAAAAAGGATGCTTGATCCTGTCTTCTCCGATCTCCCCCCTCTTCCACTGTCCCCAATCCATATCCTCTTAGTACAGAGCCTGGGAGCCAATCAGCACTGTCCACACAGAGGGTCAGGGGTCCTGCAGCCTCATAGGACAGTCAAAGTAGAATGAAAACTCCTCCTACAAGATTTAGCCAGACACTGATAGAAGTCACAAGACTGCTATTTAATGCTGATGGGTTATTTAGCAGTTTATAATGACTAAAATGATTGCATTTCCATGTTCTGTGTACTGCGGGGAGACCAGATATACTGAATGCAGGGTCCTGGGTTTAGTAACACTTTAATATACATCTTTTTCTACAAAAGCTACTATGACTTTAAGTCATTTTATTTGACATTTATTGTAAAATGACAAACCTATTCCTGGATTCTTGAGTTCCTCTGTAATACTTTTTTTTTTATTAGCATGAAAGAGGAGATGCTATGGTCTTGTTAAAAATAAAAAGGCATGTGTCTTCCTAAACACCCGGAGGCAGATACAGTACATGGGCTACTTTATAAAATCAGCTGTCGGGGTCCATTACTGACAAGTGGCTTTTATTAAAACAGTTCTGTATATGAGCTTAGAAAGCTGAGGTTCCATTGCTATCTGCTGGATTCTCAGTACAAGTGCTACATGGTCATATCTCAGTACACATGCATGCTGTTTATATTATATTATACAATATTATATTGTATCAAGTTTACTTTTGTATCAAAACTCACACTATTAGATGTATCAAAACTTACACTATCAGATATATCAAAACTCAGTCAGACATGTAACTGAATATTTATTAGGGCCCTTTCACACTGGTGCACTTAAAAATGTGATATGCATTATGCATATTGCGTTTTTTTATGTATTTTCAATTTGTTTTTGGTGCGTTTTTTGGATTCCTGCCTCCCAGCATGCACCTGTGAAACTTGGACATGTGACTCAAACAAAATGCATCAAATTGAATCCGTTTTTGATGCATTTCGTTTAAAATCAATGCAAGGTGCGTTTTTGGTCCGCTTTTGACAAGCGCACCAAAGCTGCAACACATAGGACTCATGTCAAATACAGCGCAGCAATGTGAACACTTGCATAGGATTTAAAGGGAAATATTCAATTACTTTTGTCGCGCTGTAAATGTGTGTTTAAGACCCCTTTCACAATGGGGTCGCCTGTGCGTTAGCGGTAAAACGATGCTCGTTCTAGCCAGGGCCGGATTAACATAGGGGCTATTGGAGCTGCGGCTCCAGGCCCCTTACCTTAACCACTTCAATACCGCCCATTGTTATATGACGTCCGCAGATGGGATCTCCCATCCTGGGCAGGCGTCATATGACGTCCTGGGCTTCCCAGCCCTCTGGGGAGCACGCGCGTGCCCCCGGCGCGTCACTCGGGACCCGATGTGTGTGCCTGGTGGACGCAATGTCTGCCAGGCACCCGTGATTGCCCATTAACTGAGTAGGACCGTGGATCTGTGTGTGTAAGCACACAGATCCACGTCCTGTCAGAGGAGAGGAGACTGGTTATGTGATCCCGGTAAAGGGGAACGCTGATCGCTCTCCTCCCCTAGTCCCCTCCCCCTACAGTTAGAATCACACCCTAGGACACACAGTTAACCCTTTGATCACCCTCTAGTTTTAACCCCTTCCCTGCCAGTGACATTTATACAGTAATCAATGCATTTTATAACATGGATCGCTGTATAAATGCCAATGGTCCCAAAATGGTGTCAAAAGTGTCCGATGTGTCCTCCGCAATATCCCAGTCATGATAAAAATCACAGATCGCTGCCATTACTAGTTGAAAAAAATAATAATAAAAATTCTATAAAACTATCCCCTATTTTGTAGACGCTATAACTTTTGCACAAACCAATAAATATACGCTTACTGCGATTATTCTTAGCTAAAATATGTAGAAGAATATATATCAGCCTAAACTGGGGGAAATTTTTATATATTTTTTTAATTTGTGATATTTATTATAGCAAAAAGTAAAACATATTGTGTTTTTTTTTTCAAACTTATCGATCTTCTTTTGTTTATAGAGCAAAAAAAATAAAAAAACAGAGGTGATCAAATACAATCAAAAGAAATCTCTATTTGTGAGGGAAAAAAATTATAAAAATTGCATTTTGGTACAGCGCCGCATGACTGTGCAATTGTCATTCAAAATGTGACAGCACTGAAAACTGAAAATTGGCTTGGGCAGGAATGGGGTGAAAATGCCCTCTATTGAAGTGGTTAAGATAGGCCCATTTAAAAAAAAAATCACAAAACCAAAAACAAAGAACAATTGACTTCGAAGGTTGTGGCTCGGCGACCAGGGGTCACATAGAGATAGGATAGGGGATAGGTAGCTGAAGACCTACTCAACCACTGGGGCTCCTATCATCTATGGTTCCGGAGATAAGGGGCTCCTTGTGCAGCCTGTCAGAAGCTACATACAGAGCGGTCAGTTTAAATACAAGCTGGAACACTCTGTTTGCAGCAGACTGAGAGGATGAGCTCACAGAGCCTCTCCTCACTTCTTCTCAGAGGCACTGAGCTCAATGGACAGCTTGGCTCCCACAGTGTTTGATAGGCAGCACCGCCTGTCAAACTCGCGTATTGATTTCCATGGGGACACTCTGCAACTGCAAGCCAAACTCGCTCGCAGTAGCAGCATAGTCCAACAATATAAAACTACCATTGAGCAATGTAAAAAAAAAACAAGAAGGCGGCAGTAGCACCTCATGAACGCGTGTCGGCTTATGCTATATCACTCATTGAAAAGCAATACACCACAGGTCACTTTAAAGAGGGCAGTAAGCATTACCGCGAATGTGAAAGAAACGTGAAACACATCATTCCCCACCAACCAGGTCACTCCCCACTTTCTGTGTTAGCCACCTCCCTTCAACTTATATCACAGGTGACCATTTTCCAACCTGCAGATGACAGACTCTACTCCAAAAGATATCACTCCCAGTTACCCCCCCCCCCCCCCACACCCGCTGATTGATATCCCTCCGCGACCACCTCACACCCCCCTGCTGACAGACCTCCCTCCCCAACCTGTCCCCACACACCCTCTCACCTCCTTACCTGTGGATGGGGGAATCACTCCCTCAGTGTTATTGTGTTCTGCCAGTGGAGAGCCTTCCCAACTCACAGAATACAATGATCAGTGTTGCTAACTATAGCTGGCAGCCCTGATTGTTTTGTGAAAAACCTGACAGGCTGGTTGTACTCAATTCGATTAATAGATTGACTTGCGTACAACCAGCTAGCCCATACATAGATCGACTATGGCTGGTCTCTGCTTAATTGGCTTAATTTCAATCCATGTATGGCCCGCTTAACCACTACGCAGTCCCTAAACATCCTTCCACAAACATTTACATTTTTCCTTCCCAGATTCATTCACCCTCCTCACCTAAACACAGTGCCCACTGTCATACCCTCCACACTCCTCTCCTTTACATACTGCCCACTGTCATACTCTCCACACTTCTCTCCTGTACATACTGCCCACTGTCATACCCTCCACTCTCCTCTCCTGCACATACTGCCCACTGTCATACCCTCCACACTTCTCTCCTGTACATACTGCCCACTGTCATACCCTCCACACACCTCTCCTGTACATACTGCCCACTGTCATACCCTCCACACTTCTCTCCTGTACATACTGCCCACTGTCATACCCTCCACACCCCTCTCCTGTACATACTGCCCACTGTCATACCCTCCACACTCCTCTCCTGTACATACTGCCCACTGTCATACCCTCCACACTCCTCTCCTGTACATACTGCCCACTGTCATACCCTCCACACTTCTCTCCTGTACATACTGCCCAATGTCATACCCTCCACACTCCTCTCCTGTACATACTGCCCACTGTCATACCCTCCATACTCCTCTTCTGTACATACTGCCCACTGTCATACCCTCCACACTCCTCTTCTGTACATACTGTCCACTGTGATACCCTCCACACTCCTCTCCTGTAAATACTGCCCACTGTTGTACCCTCCACACTCCTCTCCTGTACATACTGCCCACTGCGATACCCTCCACACTTCTCTCCTGTACATACTGCCCACTGCGATACCCTCCACACTTCTCTCCTGTACATACTGTCCACTATGATAACCTCCACTCTCCTCTCCTGTACATACTGCACACTGTCATACCCTCCACACTTCTCTCCTGTACATAATTCCCACTGTCATACCCGCCAGGGCCGTCTTTAAGGCAGGGCAAAAGGGGCAGCTGCCCTGGGCCCGGTCATTGTTGTGGGGCCCAAAACAGCTGCCTCATACTTGCCAACTATCCAGGTTTAAATTCCCTTGTCCCTTGAAGTTTTATTCCTGTGCTGTGTCCCGATATCTCAGTGTGAAGTGCTGGTACTAATGCTGCCCAGCTCTGCCCTATTGTTGTGTGCATATGACTCACCTGCAGACCCTGTGTTTACATGTAAATAACCGGCATTCGTATGTTAATAGCGGTGACAATACTGAGTAAATAGCTGCGGCTGGTGGCATTGATATGTAAATAAAGGCGGCATTCCTATGTGTATCATGCTCCCCTGCTGTGAGGAGGTGATGTGCTGTAACCTCTAGCAACTAATCAGTGAGCCATAATGTGTGCTGTTACCTCTAGCAGCTAGTCAGCAAGCATTAATGATATGCTGTAACTGCTGGCAACCAATCGTAATTGCTGCCTGACCTGATACGGAAAACTGATTTTAAGTCAAGCTGCTATTTATTGTATGTCTCAGAGTAGGTGGAGAGGGAAATTGCATGGGGGGGGGCCCAAGAACATTTTTGCCCAGGGTCCAATCTATATTAAAGATGGCCCTGATACCCGCCACACTCCTCTCCTGTACATACTGCCCACTGCCCGCTATGATACCCTCCACGCTCCTCTCCTGTGCATACTGCCCCATAATACCCTCCACACTCCTCCACTGTTCACTTATTGTGACTCTGAGGCCGCGTACACACGCGGGGACTGTTCGCCCAACTTTGTCCGTCAAACAGTTTCGGCAAACAGTCCGCTCAAAATTAGCATGGACGGACATGGCCACACACGACGGACGAACAGTTTGCTGAAACCGTGCGCGATGACGTGAACGGCACGTACGACGGGACGAAAAATACGACGTCCTATACACTGCATTATAACTTTTGGCGTGTAAATCCTTTCTGAGCATGCGCGGAACTTAGTTTGACGAACAAGCCTACACACGAGGGGACTGTTCGCTGAAACAAGGTTTCAGCGGACAGTTTTTCGGAATTTCCGAAAAACCTTGTTCAGCGGACTGTTCGCTGAAACTGTCCGCTGAAAGCCCACACACGAGCGGACTGTTTGCCCAAACACTGTTCAGCGGACAAAGTTGGGCGAACAGTCCCCGCGTGTGTACGCGGCCTCAGTGTAGAGTGTTAGTACTGTATAGTGTGAGTATAGTGTTAGCATAGTGTGAGTATAGTGTGTTGGTATAGTGTAGTGTCAGTGTAGTGTGTTAGTGTAGTGCAGTGTTTAACACTGTATTACATAACATTTAGTGCTGTATACCTTTTCATTTATTTTTTGGTTGCTGCAAGTTTTTTTTTGAGGGGGGTTGTCTTTTATTTTGTACCCTGCATGCCCCCCTTTTTTAAATTGTCAGCTGCAGTTTTATTGACTGTGACACTGGTGTGTCCCGCCCCCCATTAAATCTGGGTAATAACCACCCCCCCCCATCATGACTGGGAGGCCAATAAGGAGGGGCAGATGTTCCCATGTCACTATGAGCGTCTGTGTCCACAGGCAAAGTGTACATTTCTGTTCAGTGATGTTGCCCATACCTCACAACTTTTTGAGATAGGAACGAGGAAACCCTATTAGCAAAAGTATGCAGGGGTAGGACACACCCCATGCCACGCCCCCTTAAAGGAGAATTCTAAAATATATATATATATAAGTTAAACCCAGAAGTGTTTTTTTTTTTGTTTGTTTTTTTACCACTACTATTCCTTTATACTGGCTTTTGACATTTACAAATACTGCAATTTAGCAATTGGATGAAAGACTTATCATTGGTAAACACTATTTGAGAGATAAAAAGTGCATTTTATAAACAATTATATAGATAAGACCAAATTGAGGGACAAATGAGGAGGAATGAGGGACAGAGGGACTTTGTTCCAAATCAAGGACAGTCCCTCGAAATCAGGGACAGTTGTGAGCTATGATGTTGGCTGTGCTTTCCAACCACAGCATGTAGAGGTGGTGGACTGGCTTACCAAACTATCCTCATCCTCCTCATCCTCTATGACCCAAGCAGAGACTAGTGTGCAGTCCACCACAGCTGCCAGAGCAGCTTATTCTGCCTCCTTGTCCGCAGCTACTCCTGCCATAGCCCCAGCATCATGCATGGAGGAATCAGCTGAATTATTTGAACACAGCGTCAGCCACTTGCTTCTTAAAGCGGGAGTAAACCCGCTGACCTTTTTTCTTTTTCTTTTTTTACACCTGCAAGGGAAAAGGCATAATGAGCTAGTATGAACCACATACTAGCTCATTATAAAATACTTACCTTAGAACGAGGCGCCGGCAATTCACTTGGTCCACGCCGAGGGAGCTGACATGTTCCCTCGACGTGTCTTCCAGGTATTGCGGCTCCGGCACCGTGAGTGGCATGCGCGTGTGAGTTTTCTTCTGGCAAGGTCTGGCGTCTGTCGAACTTTCAGCTGAGAATCCCCTGTGCGCATGCGCCATTGAAGTCAGCGGCTCATTGCGAGGGGAATATCTCCTAAACCATACAGGAGATATTTTTTTTTTTTACCTATAATAAGGTTTACCTGTAGGTTAAAGTTAAAAATTGGACTATACAACCGCTTTAAGAGTGCGCAGACATTACTTGATTCTGATGTTGGTTCTGAGGTAGAGGGAGGGAGTAACATGAGTCTACAGAACACTGATAAACAACAAATTGGCCGTCATGTCCCCCCCAGGTATGATGATGAGGAGGTAACTGATGTGATGGGTGGTGGATAGAGCAGAGGAGAAAAGTGTGGGGGGCACAACCTCAATGAAGCAGGATGTCCACCAGAGGCAGTCATTATGGAAGAGTAGAGAGCAGCCACCCTACTCCATCACATTGTGGAGCTGTTATCTCCCAGCCCATCTCCCACAGCTCAGGTATTTAGGCCTTTTTAGCACATGTGCAGCCGATTGCACTGTTGCAATTTGAAACCTCTGCCACAGACAGAACAAGCGTTGCAAAAACACCAGCCATTTGGGTACCACATGCTTGACAAGGCATTTAACCTCCCACAACTCAGCCGTTGGCAAGAGCTCCTGAAAGCCACACACAGGGGACACAATTCTTCTCCTCCTCACACCTCACCTTTCATGTCTACCCTCGCTATATCTCACAACCTTTTAGCAGCCTGCACTGACAGGGATGACGGTATAGCAAAGGGTGTCACAGGTCCTTGCAACACGTCTGCCAGCAGCACACCACCAGCTGTAGAATATAGTCAGCACATTTCTCTGCCCCAACTGCTGTATTGAATAAAAAAGAAAATACACTCCCTGCCACCCACATGCCCAGCTTCTGAATTCGAGCATGTCCAAATAAAGAAAGCTTGCAGGGAAAATCAATTGAAATGTCATTTTTATTTCTTTTCTTTTTTAGTGGCAGCTGGTGGTATAATTTTATGGGGGTTGGCAAACCCACGCCCTGGTCTGTTAATTGGTTGGTCACCACTTGCCCCATCGAAGTCACGGACGGGCTCAGGCGGCGGCTTCCCCTGGTGCTTCAGGATGGCTTCAACTGCTTCTCTTCCCTCCTCCTCCTCGGGGGCCAATAGGATCACTTCTCCTCTCTGCCAATCGGGTGAAGGGTCTCAGGACCCACTTCCTGATTAGCTGGGAGAAGAACCAGGAATACAATCATGAATATTAATTCACTATTGCATACCTCCCAACTTTTTTGAGATGGGAATGAGGGACACCTATCAGGAAAAGTATTCAGGTATAGGACACCCCCCTTGCCACACCCCCTTAAAGGAGAATTGTACAAAAAAACAAGATTGGTTAAATCCACAAGTGTTTTTTTTTTACCACTACTATTCTTTTATATTGGCATTTGTTATTTACAAATGCAGCAATTTAGAAATCAGATGAAAGGTTTAGCACTGAGAAACACTTTTTGATAGATAAAAAGTACATTTTATACACAACGATATAGATCAGACCAAAATGAGGGACAAATGAAGAGAAATCAGAAATCAGGGACAGTTGGGAGATATGCTATTGTCATGCAACTGGTTGTGGCTCTGCACTCCAAGCCCACCCTTTTTTTTAAGCCTATTAGAGCCTCGGACTCTAATCATGTGCTTCTAAAAGAAGAACAGAAAAAAATAGAAAAAAAAGACCCATTGGACTCCATGCGTCGAGCACCCTGCATGTAGATAAGGGACCAGATGCATGGATTAGGGCGGCGGCACCGATGCAACCCGTATGGACGGGCTGCTACTGTCAGTTTTGCTGCAGCAGGTTCTTTACATGGTACTGATGCGCCACTTTACAGGCAGACTAAGTGGACCCCCCAGGCACTATATTTAATAGAATTTTTCATTGTTATTGCTTCACTTTAAGCATTATTACAATCTTTTTTTTTTTTCTTAATGTTTGCATTGATGCATGTCCCCCAGTGCAGTACCCGGGCCCCCCATACCCTTTGTATGAACAATAACTTGCATATAAGCCTTCAAAATGGGGAATTTTTATTTTTCAATCTTGGGTCCCATAGACTTTAATAGGGTTCACGTCCAAACTTTTGTGATGTTCGAGAGTTCTGGTGCAAACCGAACCAAGGGGTGTACGGCCCATCAATTATAATACGTTTTTGCTTGTACATGAGCCAGCCCCAGCTAATCAAGATGGCCAAAGTATCCTCACACAGCCGGGGTGAAGGTCAGCATAGGGGGAGGAGCTTGTGGATGTCGTGTGGAAGGGGAGTGGATGTCAGCAGACTTTACTTCCCTTTAAAGAGCACAAACTATAAGGCTTTGTTCATGGTTTGTTTTGTAGCACCTGGGATGCATGTAGCCAATTTGAAGGAGTTGTGAACATTCAATGTTATAGACACTTTATAATACAGTTATAACTATGCAGGTGTCATACCTGCTTTTTCTTCTTTCAGAAATGATCTTCCTTCCCTTTTTTAATTTACAGGATTAAAAAGTTCTGTCATGTGACTGGGGGGGGGGGGGGGGGGTTACAGGACACTGTTCAGATAAATTGTACCTTATTTCCATAGTGTGTTCTGCATGATGAGCAGAGGGTGAGATCAAGAGGCAGGCTGTGATTGGAAGGGGGCGTGTTCAAGAGGCAGGCTGTTATTGGGAGGGGGTGTGTTCAATAGGCAGGCTGTTATTAGAAGGGGGCGTGTTCAAGAGGCAGGCTGTTATTGGGAAGGGGCGTGTTCAAGAGGCAGGCTGTTATTGGGAAGGGATGTTTTTCAAGAGGCAGGCTGTTATTGGGAAGGGGCGTGTTCAAGAGGCAGGCTGTTATTGGGAGGGGGTGTGTTCAATAGGCAGGCTGTTATTATAACGGGATGTGTTCAAGAGGCAGGCTGTTATTGGGAGGGGGCGTGTTCAAGAGGCAGGCTGTTATTGGGAGGGGGCGTGTTCAAGAGGCAGGCTGTTATTGGGAGGGGGGCTTGTTCAAGAGGCAGGCTGTTATTGGGAGGGGGCTTGTTAAAGAGGCAGGTTGTGATTGGGAGGGGGTGTGTTCAAGAGGCAGGCTGTTATTAGAAGGGGGCGTGTTCAAGAGGCAGGCTGTTATTGGGAGGGGGCATGTTCAAGAGGCAGACTGTTATTGGGAGGGGGTGTGTTCAAGAGGCCGGCTGTTATTGGGAGGGGGCTTGTTCAAGAGGCAGGCTGTTATTGGGAGGGGGCTTGTTGAAGAGGCAGGTTGTGATTGGGAGGGGGTGTGTTCAAGAGGCAGACTGTGATTGGAAGGGGGTGTGTTTAATAGGCAGACTGTGATTGGAAGGGGGCATTTTCAAGAGGCAGGCTGTGATTGGGAGGTGGCTGTTCAAGGGGCAGGCTGTGAATGGAAGGGGCGTGTTCAGGAGGCAGGCTGTGATTGGGATGGGTGTGTTCAAGAGGCAGACTGTGATTGGGAAGGGGCGTTTTCAATAGGCAGACTGTGATTGGGAGGGGGCGTGTTCAAGAGGCAGACTGTGAATGGGAAGGGCGTGTTCAGGAGGCAGGCTGTGATTGGGATGGGGCATGTTCGAAAAGCAGGCTGTGATTCGGATGGGTGAGTTGAGGAGACAGGCTGTGATTGGGAGGGGTGTGTTAAAATGGCAGGCTGTGATTGGTCAGGAGAGTGTGGTGGCTGAACAACTTACCCAATTCAGGCATGCTGTAGTGTGCACAGTGTCCTGTACCTCTGAATGGCCAGCCAAAGGATTAAAACGGACCACCTAACACAGATCAGCTTCTGTACTTTGTGTGGTCAGTTTGGAATAAGAAAGAAAGGTGACTGGCAGGATCAAGCCATGTATCACATATAAAATACACACATGTGAACACACACATGGAATAATAAGTAAATCTTTAGGGTCACAGCCAATTTCCAGGGAAGGTAGAGCCGGGCTCACAATGTCACCAGGCAAACAGAATTGCAGGATTTGTATGAATGGGATGATAATAAACACTATGAAGGGAATTTACTAAGGTTGGTTGGGGCAGACAATCTTGAGCAGCTTTAAGAGCCATCCAATCGGCTTCCAGCTTTCATTTTCAAATCTTAAAGGGTAACTCCACCTTTTTACAAATAAATAAATATTTAAATGCAAATAATACATGTACATATAATTGCAGAAACAATGCATGAATACTGAAGGTTCCAGTTATGCTGAGTTCTGATACTGCACGGTTTTTTCTTCTATCACACTTTATCCCCCCCCCCCCCCCCCCCATTGTTTTCTCCTGAGTGTGTTCCCCTTTAAGAGGGCGGAGCTGTGTATATGTGTGTGTGGTGACGTATGTGAGGTGTCTCCGCCCCCTCCCTGTCCCTGTCCCCGGGTCAGTCCCCGCGGCTGTATAGAGGAGCGGTGTGCGGTGTACAGCGAGCTCCGCCAGTCCCGGGATCCGAGCCGTACCGGAGCCGTCCTTCCCTCATCCCCGACACAGCCCGAGGAGGCCGCCGCCACCCCCCACCAGCCCTTCCCCGCTCCTCCTCCTACCGGAGACACAAACTTGCCGAGCTCGGGGCTCCTCCAGCAGGCAGCGGGAACTTTCCCAGGGCTGGCCCGGCATGGCTCCGTGTGTACCGGGCACTGGGCGAGCGTGCTGAGGGGGATGAGGAGCCGTGTGGAGATCCGCCGAACCTGAGCGCCAAACCGTGCCGGAGTGTGCCCGGAGAGCGGCGGAGACATCATCGTCCTCCACCCCGGAGCCGGCCACCCATCACCGTCCACCGGGGGAGAAGCATGGCCACCCCCGGCACCGCCATCCTGCTCGTCACCGCCAACGTGGGGACCCTCTTCGATGATGTGAGTACCGGAGGAACGGGGGGGACCGACCGGTGTGTCCGGGGACCCGACTCCTCATCTCCTACCTTGTGTCCGGTCTATTATATCCTCCGATAGTGATACATTGTGTCCGCATCTCTATTATATCCTCTAATACTCATACATTGTATCCGATCTCCTCCACTGTGATATCCGATCTATTATATCCTCTCCTAATATTCATACATTTTGTCCGATCTCCCCCACCGATACATTGTATCCGATCTTCTCTATTATATCCTCTAATACTGATTGATACATTGTATCCACATCTCTATTATATCATCCAATACTGATACATTGTATCCCATCTCCTCTATTATATCCTCCTGATACATTGTATCCAAACTTCACTATTATATCCTACTGATAAATTCTATCGATCTCTTATATCATCCATTACTGATGCATTGTATCCCATCTCTATCATATCCTCTCATAATAATAATAATAATAATAGATTTTATATTGCACTTTACATCAAAAAGATCTCAAAGTGCTACAAGTTAAAATAAACATCAATTATATCATCCAATACGCATACATTGTATCCAATCTTCTATATTATATTCTCTAATACTGTTACATTGTATCCAATCTCTACTATATCCTCTCCTAATACATTGTATCCAATGTCTCTTTCCTCACTGACAGCTGACATCTCCTATGTAGAATGACAGCTGACCCCCCCCCCCCCTCCTCGCTGTCATCTCCTATGTAGAATGACAGCTGACCCCCCCCCCTCCTCGCTGTCATCTCCTATGTAGAATGACAGCTGACCCCCCCCCCTCCTCGCTGTCATCTCCTATATAGAATGACAGCTGACCCCCCCCCCCCCCCTCGCTGTCATCTCCTATGTAGAATGACAGCTGACCCCCCCCCCTCCTCGCTGTCATCTCCTATATAGAATGACAGCTGACCCCCCCCCTCCTCGTTGTCGTCTCCTATATAGAATGACAGCTGACCCCCCCCCCCTCGCTGTCGTCTCCTATGTAGAATGACAGCTGACCCCCCCCCCCCCCCCCCTCCTCGCTGTCGTCTCCTATGTAGAATGACAGCTGACCCCCCCCCCCTCCTCGCTGTCGTCCCCTATGTAGAATGACAGCTGACCCCCCCCCCCCTCCTCCTCGCTGTCGTCTCCTATGTAGAATGACAGCTGACCCCCCCCCCCCCCCTCCTCGCTGTCGTCTCCTATGTAGAATGACAGCTGACCCCCCCCCTCCTCGCTGTCGTCTCCTATGTAGAATGCCAGCTGACCCCCCCCCCCGCTGTCGTCTCCTATATAAAATGACAGCTGACCCCCCCCCCCTCTCGTCTCCTATATAGAATGACAGCTGACCCCCCCCCCCCCGTCTCCTATATAGAATGACAGCTGACCCCCCCCCCCCCTCGCTGTCGTCTCCTATATAGAATGACAGCTGACCCCCCCCCCCCTCACTGTCATCACCTATATACAGATACAATGTGATCTATAGGTACAGTGTCATGGCCTGTGGAATGATCTTTACTGACCCTGTTATCTCCTATAGATACACTGCAATCTTCTTTATAGAATATCTGACCTCAGTGTGCACTCCTATAGAAACGGTGTGATCTGCTATGGAGTGACATCTGACCTCAGTGTGATCTCCTATTATGCATTATCTCTTATAGATACAGTGTAATGTATTTAGAATGATACTTGACCTCAATGTGATCTCCTATAGAATGACATCTGACCTCACACCGCGATCTCCTATTATAGATCCAATACTATTTTCTGTAGACGCACTGCGATCTCTTACATATCTGTTCTCGCAGTGCGATCTGAGTGTGATCTCCTATAGAAGTATACCTGATGTCAATGTGATCTCCTATAGAATGTCATCTCCTATTATAGATAAAATACTATTTTCTGTATATACACTGATCTTCAACATATCTGTTCTCGCCCTGTGATCTCCTATGTGGAATGGCATGTGAACTTGGCGTGATCTTCTATAGAATGTTTGACCTCATATAGAATGACATCTGGCCTCCAGTGTGATCTCCTATTGAATTATACCCGATGTCTGATCTCCTGGAGAGTGATATCAAACTTCAGTGTTCTGATCTTTTAGATACAGTACTATATTTTCATAGATAAATTACCATGTGATCTCTTCTATAATGGTACCTGATCTCACAGTGTGATCTCCTCCTATAAAATGATACCGGATCTCATACTATAGAATGATACCCAAGCTCTGTGTGATCTCCTATAGAATATCTGACTGCACACTGTGCTCCCCTATAGCATGACCTCTGTATTTCCATCACCTGATGAACACATTGATTCTATCCTCCTACCTGGTTGATCTGATGGGTGTATGTTTTTCAAAGCTGACCATACACCCTGCAATCCGATTTTAGAACGGGGCAATGCTAGATCCCCCACACCCACCCTGATGATCAGGGGTGTTCTTCCAAGTGCCACAGGGTGTTCTGTAATGCGTAGAAACACATTAACACTTTAAATCTGAGCTTTGCTAAAAAAAAAAAAAGTAAGAAAAATATTATTTGAAGAAGTGAATGTAAAGAATCTCTCCTAACAAATATTCTAGACCAGTGATGGAGAACCTTGGCACCCCAGATGTTTTCGAACTACATTTCCCATGAGGCTCATGCACTCTGCAGTGTAGTGGAGCATCATGGGAAATGTAGTTCTAAAACATCTGGAGTGCCAAGGTTCGCCATCACTGGTCTAGATTATACTTCTATCTATGCAGAGCATTTTTCCAGCCCATCCCCTCCTCCTCTATGATGCTCAACCTTCTACTGAGTGCCCAAGGGTGTCTCTGAGATAGAGATGATCTCCTCCTTTCTAAGGTCACCATACATGTCACCATCTCATCAAATGAATCCTCACAGAATCGGACAATGTGATCGAATGTGGGGTGATGTGTTTTTTATTAAAAACTGGAGCAACTAATCGGCTTCTTCGGTGTGGTCAGTTATGCCCCATACACACGATGAGATTATCGGACGAACGATCGTCCTTTTTTTTTTTTTTTATTATTGCATGCTAATCTCAGATCGAATCTGAGTTTACTAAAGTCACGAAAAATTCCTGCACGCCAGAAATTTTTTTTGAAAGTGATGTCATATGTTGTAATGCATTTGTATTGCATTTTCGAACGATAGCTGTACTGATTAAACGAAAATCGTACGATCTGGTATCGTACGAAAAAAATTTCCGTGCATGTCCCGATAGAATAATATCGGATGAACTGTCCTAATTTCGGCTCTCGAAAGCTCTGTACTAACGACCCGATTATCGTCCGATCGCTTCGAAAGCGGTATTTTCCGTACGATTTTCTGATCGTGTGTACGGGGCATTAAGCTTTGAAAATCAAAGCTAGAAGCTGATTGGCTGCCATGCACAGCTGCTCCTGTTTTGGAAATCCTCTTGTGTGCATGACAGAGGTTTGAAACATTGTATACTTTTATTATCTGCTTTTCAACCCATACAAGAGCTTCTACTAGATTTGGTAGATCCAATTGTGGCCCTGCACCCAACAATACGATAAGATGAGGCTTCAAATAATCGGAAAATAAGATAGCATTGAGCAGTTATCAGAAGGAAATTGGTTTTTATTTATTTTTTGATCGATCCTGATGTAAACAAATCAATCATGTTGCATTTCTTCTGATTTATTATGGGGGGGGGGGGGGGGGAAATATGGTCATATTACATGTCTATATTGACAAAATTGCTGTGTATATGGTCTATAGAATAATTGAAAATAGGGTTGGAACTACTTGAAGTTGAGATTTGCAATCGGTTCGAGAGCTTGTAAATATATACGTTTTTTATTTTGTCACTGATTTTTAGAGTGAAAATTCGATCAGATTTGTTAAACTGTGGGCTGTGTATGGTGGATCACTACATCGTTTTTTTTTTTTTATGGTTTTCTACTAGAAAAGTGACCAGTTATACATTTTTATAGAAAATTGGTATGAGAGTGGCCACAACAAGTGACAATTCTTTTCAGTGGCACACAGTCAAATCGGTGCAAACAGTTGCAGAGACTTTGAAAAAGGTGTCCGCACTACTTTGCTGTGACCTTTCATGCAACTTAGATCCTTTGCGTGTAAAGTCGCATCAACATTGCGTGCCAAAGTTGCATTGGAAATTAGTGAGACTTTGGAAATGCGATAATGTGAGTGGAATCGTTTTATATCTACTTAGTATTTAGTGCAAGGACTTGCCTGATTTGATACCAAGTAAAAGAAGAGTTTTTGGTTTGTCATATTACATTGGTAGTTTTGGTAAATCTAGGGCAATTGTGTAGATTGTACAGGCTTTGAGGTTTTTGCAACCTGAATTTTTATTTCATTACCGGAATGCCCAAAGACTACACGCCAAGCTCCATCTTCCTTTGCACAGAGACTCACTCTGCCTGCTGCATTTTTAATCATGTACAGGTCCTTCTCAAAAAATTAGCATATTGTGATAAAGTTCATTATTTTCTGTAATGTACTGATAAACATTAGACTTTCATATATTTTAGATTCATTACACACAACTGAAGTAGTTCAAGCCTTTTCTTGTGTTAATATTGATGATTTTGGCATACAGCTCATGAAAACCCAAAATTTCTTTCTCAAAAAATTAGCATATCATGAAAAGGTTCTCTAAACAAGCTATTAACCTAATCATCTGAATCAACTAATTAACTCTAAACACCTGCAAAAGATTCCCGAGGCTTTTAGCCTCCTCGCGCCCGCCCTATAGCCGAATTACGGCCGTAGAGCAGGCGCGTTCGTTTGGGCGGTCGTCCCTGGACGGCCTGATGTTTACTTCCGCAATGCGCGCCGCCGCGGGCGCGCATCGCGGAAGTTCTGTGTTCGCCGTGTCCCCCGGGGACAGGCAAACACAGATCGCTGTAAACGGCCAATCACAGCGGCCGTTTACAGCGTGATCGGCGTGTCCAATGGGAGATGATCTCATATGTAAACATATGAGATCATCTCGCAGCGCCGCTCTCCTTCCTCGCACAGACAGTGCGAGAGGGGAGAGATGAACGGCTGCAGCGGCAGCCGTTCTGATTCCGGAAAAAAAATAAAATAAAAAAATGAAATAAAAAGTGCCATCCGCCCCCAGCAGTGCCATCCGCCCCCAGCAGTGCCATCCGCCCCCAGCAGTGCTATCTGCCCCAGTGCCATCCACCCCAGTGCTACCTGCCCCCAGTGCCATCCACCCCAGTGCTACCTGCCCCCAGTGCCATCCACCCCAGTGCTACCTGCCCCTAGTGCCATCCACCCCAGTGCTACCTGCCCCTAGTGCCATCCACCCCAGTGCTACCTGCCCCCAGTGCCATCCACCCCAGTGCTACCTGCCCCCAGTGCCATCCACCCCAGTGCCATTCCACCCCAGTGCCATCCACCCCAGTGCCACCTGCCCCCAGTGCCACCTGCCCCCAGTGCCACCTGCCGTCAGTGCCACCTGCCGTCAGTGCCACCTGCCGTCAGTGCCACCTGCCGTCAGTGCCACGTGTCATCAGTGCCACATAGTGCCATCTGTCATCAGTGCCACGTATCAGTGCCATTTGTCATCAGTGCCACCTGTCAGTGTCACGTGCCATCTGTTGTCAGTGTCACGTGTCATCAATGCCACTTATCAGTGCCATCTGTCATCAGTGTCACACGTCATCGGTGGCATGTATTAGTGCCATCTGTCATCGGTGGCACATATTAGTGCCACGTATTAGTGCCATCTGTCATCGGTGCCACGTTTCAGTGCCACGTGTCATCAGTGCCACGTATTAGTGCCACGTGTCATCAGTGCCACGTATAAGTGCCACGCGTCATCAGTGCCACATATTAGTGCCATCTGTCATCAGTGCCACATATTAGTGCCATCTGTCATCAGTGCCACCTGTCAGCATTGCCACGTATCAGTGCCATCTGTCATCAGTGTCACGTGTCATTGTCCTGGTGCTTCAAAAGTGTAATAAATAGTCAACAAGTTAGATGTGTAACTTATGTTCCTAGAACACATGATGGCGCTACCTGCATGTTGGGCCTCTCTATGTGGCCAGGCTGTGAAAAAGTCCCACACATGTGGTATTGTAATACTCAGGAGGAGTAGCAGAATTTTTTGGGGGGTGTCATTTGTGGTATACACATGCCGTGAGAGAAATAACCTATTACAATGACAATTTTGTGGAGAAAAAAAAAAAAAATGAAAAATCTTAATTTTGCAAAGAATTGTGGGAAAAAAATGACAACATCAAAAGCTCACTATACCTCTTACTAAATACCTTGGAATGTCTACTTTCCAAAAAGGGGTCATTTGGGGGGTATTTGTACTTTCCTGACTTGTTCGGGTCACAAGAAGCGAGATAGGCCACCAGTACATCAGATGTGATCAATTTTGTGCGATTCGCACCACAGCTTGTAGACTCTCTAACTTTCACAAAGACCAAATAATATCCACTAATTTGGGTTATTTTTACCAAAGACATGTAGCAGTATAAATTGTGACCAAAATTTATGAAGAAAAATTAATAATTTGCATAATTCTGTCACAGAAACAAAGAAATATGCGTTTTTTTTCAAAATTTTCGGTCTTTTTTCATTTATAGCGCAAAAAATAAAACCCCAGAGGTGATCAAATACCACCAAAAGAAAGCTCTATTTGTGGGAAAAAAAGGACAAAAAATTCATTTGGGTACAGTGTTGCATGACTGAGTAATTGTCATTCAAAGTGTGAGAGCACCGAAAGCTGAAAATTGGTCTGGGCAGGAAGGTGTTTAAGTGCCCTGTAAGCAAGTGGTTAAAAACTCCCAGCCTGGTTCATTACTCAAAACCGCAATCATGGGTAAGACTGTCGACCTGACTGCTGTCCAGAAGGCATCATTGACACCCTCAAGCAAGAAGGTAAGACACAGAAAGAAATTTCTGAACGAATAGGCTGTTCCCAGAGTGCTGTATCAAGGCACCTCAGTGGGAAGTCTGTGGGAAGGAAAAAGTGTGGCAGAAAACGCTGTACGACGAGAAGAGGCGACCGGACCCTGAAGAAGATTGTGGAGAAGGACCGATTCCAGACCTTGGAGGACCTGCGGAAGCAGTGGACTGAGTCTGGAGTAGATACATCCAGAGCCACCGTGAACAGGCGTGTGCAGGAAATGGGCTACAGGTGCCGCATTCCCAGGTCAAGCCACTTTTGAACCAGAAACAGCGGCAGAAGTGCCTGACCGGGGCTACAGAGAAGCAGCACTGGACTGTTGCTCAGTGGTCCAAAGTACTTTTTTCGGATGAAAGCAAATTTTGCATGTCATTCGGAAATCAAGGTGCCAGAGTCTGGAGGAAGACTGGGGAGAGGGAAATGCCAAAATGCCTGAGGTCCAGTGTCAAGTACCCACTGTCAGTGATGGTCTGGGGTGCCATGTCAGCTGCTGGTGTTGGTCCTCTGTGTTTTATCAAGGGCAGGGTCAATGCAGCTAGCTATCAGGAGATTTTGGAGCACTTCATGCTTCCATCTGCTGAAAAGCTTTATGAAGATGATTTCCTTTTTTAGCATGACCTGGCACCTGCTCACAGTGCCAAAACCACTGGTAAATGGTTTACTGACCATGGTATTACTGTGCTCAATTGGCCTGCCAACTCTCCTGACCTGAACCCCATAGAGAATCTGTGGGATATTGGGAAGAGAAAGTTGAGAGACGCAAGACCCAACACTCTGGATGAGCTTAAGGCCGCTATCGAAGCATCCTGGGCCTCCATAACACCTCAGCAGTGCCACAGGCTGGTTGCTTCCATGCCACGCCGCATTGAAGCAGTCATTTCTGCAAAAGGATTCCCGACCAAGTATTGAGTGCATAACTGAACATAATTATTTGAAGGTTGACTTTTTTTGTATTAAAAACACTTTTCTTTATTGGTCGGATGAAATATGCTAATTTTTTGAGATAGGATTTTTGGGTTTTCAGGAGCTGTATGCCAAAATCATCAATATTAAAACAAGAAAAGGCTTGAACTACTTCAGTTGTGTGTAATGAATCTAAAATATATGAAAGTCTAATGTTTATCAGTACATTACAGAAAATAATGAACTTTATCACAATATGCTAATTTTTTGAGAAGGACCTGTAAAAGAGTTGAAAACTCCTAAAGAGGATGAATGAGTCCCCTTCATGAGTCAATGGATCTGTAAACGAATGCCCCATACACACGATGAGATTATCGGATGAATGATCGTCCGTTTTTTTTTATTGCATGCTAATCTCAGATCGAATCTGATGAGTTTACTTAAGTCACGAAAATTCCCGCACGACAGAAAAAAAATTCGGAAGTGATGTCATGTGTTGTAATGCATTTGTATTGCATTTTCGAACGATAGCTGTACTGATTAAACGAAAATCGTACGATTTGGCATCGTACGAAAAAAATTTCCGTGCATGTCCGATAGAATAATATCGGATGTACTGTCCTAATCGGCTCTCGAAAGCTCTGTACTAACGATCCGATTATCGTACGATCGCTTCGAAAGCGGTATTTTCCGTACGATTTTCGGATCGTGTGTACGGGGCATTAGGCTGGACAAGAGGAATTCAATCCATCAGTTGTCCAATGCATGCCAAACCGCATGGATGGAGGAATCGCCACTTCTGGCCACAGGGATTGATTTACTAAAAGTGGAGAGTGCGACATCTGGCACAGCTGCGCATGGTAGCCAATCAGCTTCTAACTTCAGCTTGCTTACTGGGCACTTAACCTCTCTGGCGGTTTTTCCAGAATGTGGATCGAGGGTTACATTTCAGTACCATTAGCGGTAACCCCCAAGCCACACTCGGGATTGCATTGCAGGATCCTGGTGCCGTGTACTTTGGTCCGGGCTCTATGCTCCGCCTGATGCCTCTCTGTGCCGGGCTCCATTCCCTGTGAGTGTCTTGATGCCACCAGGCTCCGCCCCCTGGCAAATTCAAAAATTGAAAATTCATATTGCATACAGTACACATTACTGTATGAAATTATTTCACATCCCTTTTGTCCCCAGTGGTGTGCCCTGCATGCAGTTTAAAAAAATATATGTGTGTGTGTGTGTGTGTGTGTTCTTTCTGCCTGGAGATAGTCCATAGCAACCAAAACTTTTTAGAACCAGGTGGAAAACGGCAATAATAAATTGGAACACTTGCAGAATTAAGCAATCGTGAATTGTGGGGAATTATTTTTTATTTTATTTATTTATTTTTATTTTTTTCATAGTTATTATCCTTTATGATTTTCTTTCAAACTTTATCGTACCCGGGATGTCTACTAGACTCTTGTTTGGACAGATTTAAGTGTGTTATTGTTAAGAATTACAGGCCTACAATATAAAATGCCAAATTTCTAAGAAAAACAATTGCACCGCTTTTGAGACACAAAAATCTGCCATCATACTGCCAGGGAGGCTAGAGCTATCTTTTGGTGATATTTAATTGCAGCTGGGTTTTTTTTATTTTTTGCTAAATAAAACAAAAAGTTTATAAAGTTTTGTTGAAAACCAGTCCCCCTTCTTTTTTTTTTTTTTTTTTTCTCCTTCATGTGCGCTGATGAGGTGGCGGCACTGAAGGGGGGGGGGGGGGCGTATTGGTAGGTGACACTGATGGGCAGCACTGATCTGTGTCACTGATTATTAAACACTGGTGGGCACAGAAAATGCAGCCATGACCCATGACTTTCTGTGTGAGGGACCGATGTCCGTTCCCCACCCCCCCTTCTTTTTTTTATTTTATTTTTTTTTTTGTTGGACACAGCTGGTCACGTGGTAAAGAGCCACCGTCAGAGGCTCTTTACTGAGATTGGAGATGCGGTGTGTCAGACTGACTCACACCACCGTGGCTTCTCCTGCTGAACGTCGTATGATGCCCAATCAGGATGACTAAACCACTTCTGCTATAGGATGGGAAGTGGTTAATGATCAAAGCAAACTCTCCATCCATGTCTCAATGCTTTTATTTTGCTGAGAAATCACTTTGAAAAACGCCCCCTCCCTCTTGGCTATCGTAAGTAAAGGCAGATTTTTTTATTTATTTTTTGCATTTACATGGAATCTATCTGCCCTTAGCTTAGGCATACAAGCATGAGGGTGTGCTTAGCTGAAAAAGCCTCTTTCGAAAACTTCTGGGATTGCTGACATGATGGGGTTGCTTTACTAAGTGCCCGTTCACACTACCGTGACTTGGCTGCCCGACAAGTCACGCTCCGTTCTGTACTATGGAACTGTTCTAATAGGAGCGACTCAAGTCGCTCCGACTTAGAAAAAGGTTCCTGTACTATTTTTGGGGTGACTTCAGGCGACTTGCATTGACTTCTTCTATACAGAAGTCTTTTGAAAATCGCTGCTGAAGTCATGTACAGGTCACGTCTGTGAGTCGTGCTGCAATTTGTGTCACCCATGTGTGAACCGTCACTGAAACTGGAGACTGGAAAATATGGCACAGCTCTGCATAGAAACCAATCAGCTTCCAGGTTTTAGGCCCCTTTCACACTGGGGCGGTGCGGGCGTGGGCGGTAAAGCGCCGCTATTTTTAGCGGTGTTTTAGTGGCCGAAAAAGGGTTAAAACCGCCCGCTGTAGCTGCGCTTTGCCGGCGGTATTGCCACGCTGTCCCATTGATTTCAATGGGTAGGAGCGGTGAATACACCGCTCCAAAGATGCGGCTAGCAGGACTTTTTTCACTGTCCTGCCAGCGCACCGCTCCAGTGTGAAAGCCCTCCGGCTTCACACTGGAGTGAAAGGGGCCGTTTTTTTTTTTTTTCAGGCGCTACACAGGCGCTATTTTTAGAGATGTAACGCCTGAATACCGCCCCAGTGTGAAAGGGACCTTAGTGTCAAAGCCTAAGGCCCCTTTCACACTGGGGCGGTTTTCAGGCGTTACAGCGCTAAAAATAGCGCCTGTGTAGCGCCTGGAAAAAACCGGCCCCTTTCACTCCAGTGTGAAAGCCGGAGGGCTTTCACACTGGAGCGGTGCGCTTGCAGGACAGTGAAAAAAGTCCTGCTAGCCGCATCTTTGGAGCGGTGAAGGAGCGGTGTATTCACCACTCCTAAACCGCTCCTACCCATTGAAATCAATGGGACAGCGCGGCAATACCGCCGGCAAAGCGCAGCGGCGCTTTGCGGGCGGTTTTAACCCTTTTTCTGCCGCTAGCGGGGGTTAAAACCACCCCGCTAGCGCCCGCAGACCGCCGCTAAAACGACGGTAAAGCTGATGCCCGCACCGCCCCAGTGTGAAAGGGGCCTTGCTGAAGTTAGAAGCTGATTGGCTACAGCTGCACCAGATTTTGCACCAGTTTTAGTACATCAACCTCCTATTTGTCTAGGCCAGGAAGCAACTAAAGGAAAAAAAAAAGTTTACGAGTAAATAAAATATACTGTTGTATCTATGTACTAATGCTAGCAGCGTATGGATAAAAAATAGTCCATGTTGATTGACAGTTAAGTTCCAATTTAAACTTTCATTTAAAAACATATTGGAAGCTGATTGGTTTCTCTGCAGATCTGCACCATATTTTGCACCCTCCAGCTTTAGTAAATCAACTCCATTGCATTCTGACAGCGGCCACCTGTGGCTGATGGAAAACTTGAACAATGTCTGCAGCTGATTGGCTGTAGTCTCTTCTCAGCTGACAGTTTGCCGAACAAAGGATGTCGGATTACTGATGTCGTCAGGTTCACCTGTGGCTTGAATTTCAGCTGGTTGGGTTCATCAGGAAAATGGCCATACATGGAGGGAATTTTGGCTAGCACTTGGGCCCGTGGGTAAAACCAGTTCTCTTGATGTTCTTTGATTATCAAAATGGCAAAAAAATTGTCAGTTGAACAGGGAGTGCAGCCAGGCTGATAGACACTGAGTATTCAGACATCTCTGTCCAACTGTCAGGGGTGTCATCAAGAGAAATGTACAAGTGTATGGTCAGCCTAAAGCCTTTATTCACACTATGAGAATATCCGATGAATGATTGTCTGCTTTATTTTTATTTATTTTTTATATTTGTTTTAGTTTTGCATGCTAGTCTTGTATAGAAGTGGTTACTAAAGTTCCAAAAATTCTCGTATGACAGAATACTTTGAAAGTGATGTATTCTTTCCTTTCTAAGCATGCGTCGTCTTGGTTATTTACCATATATACATAGTAAAACTTTGGTTTGAGAGTGTTTAGCAAAACGAGCAACTTTTTTTTTTTTTTTTTTTTTTTTTTTTTTTTTTTTTTATACATTTTGACTTGATATAGAAGTAGTATGTCACAACTGAGTATAAAAGAGAAGAGAGGCGCCTCTAAGTGTAGCAATATGGTTACAGTTAATTAAGGTACAATATTTAGCAAGTCACATGGTTGATTAAAAAAGACACACCTAAGTATGCAGGCATCCGGGGTAAAGCTGTCCATATAGATCAGTGATGGTGAACCTTTGCACCCCCAGATGTTTTGGCACTAAATTTCCCATGATGCTCAACTACACTGCAGAGTGCATGCGAACTGAGTATAAAAAGGGGCGCCTCTAAGTGTAGCAATATGGTTACATTTAATGACGGTACAACATATTGCTACACTTAGAGGCGCCCCTCTTCTCTACTCTGTGGCTCCTGCTGGATTTTGCTTCTAATCCCCTTGTGGAGGCTTCCATTTGTGGCTGGACATTTTATGGTTACACAACTTGGTCACATTGCTATAATCTTTTTATATGGACTATAAACTGAAGGACTTGTGAATAAATGGTTGTGGAACGAATCATCTGAGTTTCCATGATTTCTTATGGGGAAATTTGCTTTGCTATCCAAGTACTTTGGATTAAAGGTATGTTTGTTTTGTTTTTTTTTAATTTTATTTTTTTATTTGTTTTTTGGAACGAATTGTGCTTGCAATACAAGGTTATAATAAATGTGTGTGTGTGTGTGTGTGTGTGTGTGTGTATGTATAATTTCTTGTAAAAAAAACACTATTTATTTTTTCTTCTTGAAACCAACAAATGTCAGAAAAAGGTTTAGTATTTCAAGTGGTTAAACTTTCCTCATTTACACACAGTCTATTCCTTTGACAAATTGTTACAATGTTTAGACTTGTTCCACTGCTAAAGAATGTTGTGATCCTTGGCAGACTGGGGTGGTTTTATTTTTTCTCTCTTCCTTTCTTTTGATGGCTGTGGCTTCAGAAGAGCAGAGAGAATCTTTGCATAGTAAGAATTATGAAACACTTTTGTCAAGAAAAACAAGATATTTGGGGGGGGGGGGGGGGGGGGGAGGGGAAGATCGCAACGGAGGAAAAAAATTGTGATAAAGAGTCTTGACTATTAATCGTGCAGCTCTAGTGTCACCTGGTGTGGTCAGAACCCCCATAGAAACACTGCTGTCCTTCGCCTTTTTTTATTCGCGTTTTCCACATAGTTTACAAAGGTAGACACCACCTGGTCCTCTGCAGGGAGTCCCTTGTCAAAGAATCCCCCCCCCCCCCCCCCCAAACTGTACAATCAGAGTGTATGGCTAGCTCAGTCCTGTAGCATCCAACCAGACTAAAGTGACTTGATGTAATATGCTGTTTTATTAACAATGAGACTGAATACGGATGAGATTTTGGAGCCCTGTAGGAATCTGCGGTGTACGGAGCCGTCGTGCTGTAGAGCCTAGCCCATGCCGAGCAGTGCTGAGAATATTCGATCAACCTAACAAAAGATGTATGATCTGCAGCTTCTCTATAATAAGAGCCGGCGGTGTGTTTGTAGTGAGTGAATCTTTGTACACTTTCAGAAGTTGTGTCTGAACTGTACACTCGGGGTTTTGCCTCCCACGTTGCGGAAGAAACATTTTGGTGGTTGAGCTGTGATGTTTCTTTGAATTTTGAATCCTGCAGCGTGCGCACATAAACAGTGACAGTTACTGGCTGCACGTTCACCGATTGGGGGGGGGGGGGAGTGCCCGGGTGAAGTGTGTCTGTGTGTGTGTGTGTGTGTGTGTGTGTGTGGTTTGTTTGTTGTTTGTTGTTTGTTTGTTTTTGTTTGTTTTTGTTTGTTTTTGTTTGTTTTTTTGTTTTTGGGGATTAACCTCCGTAGACACCCTTTGTTTTGTAGATGGCTCTCCCCAGATATTCAGTAAGTGATGAGAACACATCCTCCAATAGGAAGGGATGAACACGGGTGCAGTGTGACCGATTGTCCAAATCAGTTAGTAGGATTGGTTTTTGTGTGTTCTCCAGGCTGGAGTTTATTAGAGGAGATCCGGGGATATTAGTGATTGGAAATCCAAGATTTTAGCCTGTGATCGTTCAGTAGCCAATAGCTGCCCTTGCGTCAGAACAGCACACAGACTAACGTTTTCCTGATAAGAATTGGTTCCATCGGACCTTTTCTGCCAGAAAGTCCGACCGTGTGTACACGGCAATATACTTGTCATGGTTATTAAAGGGAACCCAGGGTGGATAAAGAATCAATGATTTAAAAAAAATTTTTTTTACTCAAAGTATTTTATTTAAATATAAATTTATTTTTATTTTTTTTCTATTTAACCACTTCATCAAAGATTTACCCCCACCCTTCCTGACCAGAGCACTCTTTTCAATACGGTACTGTGTCACTTTAACTGACAATTGTGCGGTCGTGCAAAGTTGCAACCAAGCAAAATTGATGTCTTCCCCCCCCCCCCCCCCTTTTAAAAAAAAAAAAAAAAAGCAATATTTACTTTGGTATAGTGTCCCCAAAAAATATGAAAAACTAATTTCCTTCTCAGTTTAGGCCGATTATGTGTTCTTCTACATATTCTTGGTTTTAAAAAAAAAAAAACAAACCTCAAGAATATATTGAGTTGCGCAAAAGTTATATAGCGTCTACAAAATGGGGGGGATATAGTCATGGCATTGTGTGTATGTGTATATATATATGTGTGTGTGTGTGTGTGTGTGTGTATATGTGTGTGTATAAAAAAAAAAAAAAAAAATATTCATTCATGAATTGAAAAAAAAAAATATTATGCTCTAAAAAATGCACCGATTACTGTGTAAATGACACGGGAAGGGGTTAAACACTAGAGGGTGATCAAGGGGTTAAGTGTGTCCTAGGCAGTGATTCTAACTGGGGGGGGGGTTGGCTACTACTCGCATGACATAAATCATTGCTCCCGATGACAGGGAGCAGTAGATCTGTCATGTCACTAGTCAGAGCAAGGAAATGCCTTGTTTACAAAGGCTTCTTCCACTCCATGACACAATCACGGGTCCTTGGCGGACAGTCTGCGGGATCCACGGGCACAGATTATGTGGGGTGCGCTCCCACAGTACTGTAATTTTTAAAGGGGATGTACCTGTATGCCCATTTGCCCAGCCGTGCCATTGTGCCAACGTACATTGTCCATGTGCTGGTCGGCATGTGGTTAAAATACCTTTTTAATAGTTTTAGTTTATTCAACATGAAATGGAGCTTAGTTATGTAGCACGAGGCTGTATATTCTGCAATATTTACATTTTTTGGTAAACTCATTCAATGAATCCAAGCTGAGATAACATGCACTGCATTGATGCATTCACACAATTTCACAGTAACTACCAGCAAGAATGATTCCTTAAATTTTAAAGAGCACCTATAATTTCAGATCCATGATGGCAGCACCTGTTAGCGGGCATCCACTCACCTGCTGCCGACACGTCTCTCACCTTGTTGTGTCACTGTTGGTGAGTCCACAGCGGGTCAGAGGAGGAGCTCCTGCAGGACAGAGATGCCAGTCGCTCCTTTAAATATTATGATTTAAATCAAACCTTTTTACTAGTGACTTAAATCAAATCCTCCCTGGTCCCTGTATGCAGTGAGGCCCTGGTTTTCACTGAATGCGAGTTTGAATTCGTGGAGAGTTCAGCTGAACTTTTGAAACCCGCATCTCAGTGCAAGTTCGGAGGCGATTGGAAAGACGTCTATGAGGGTTCATTGAAATTGCCCCCGAAGTCACCAAAAGTAGTGCAGGAACTACTTTTGGAAATCAGAGCGGCGCTGCAAAGTCAGGGTAGCACTGATTGGGACAGTGCCGTTCCCACAATAGGCTGCGTTTTGACATGTCAAATCGCACCAATGAATGGGGGGCTCGAAGTTTGGATGCCTGGTGTACTGTATACAGCTTGTCATTGATTAGTACAGGGGGCTGTTTGAAAACACTTGTCAATACCGACACAGAGATGCATTTTATATATTCAGTGTGTCTGTCTACAATATGCCCCTTTCATGTGGGGGAGGGTAAGGGGCATATTGTGCTCATCCTTTTTTAGTGTGTCCAGGAGGGACAGGTGCAGCGCCCAGCCTTTGCTGCCCGGAGCCAGTCAAGGTCTATAGCAGGTTGTGGCTGAATGGACCCGATTGCCGAGTGCTACGTACGTTTAGGGCCCTGTACATTCAGGGTCGAATGCTCAGAATTCCTGTGTTGTGGGCTCTTTGAATGCCTAGGGCAGTGATGGAAAACCTTGGCACCCCAGATGTTTTGGAACTGCATTTCCCATGATGCTCAACTACACTGCAAAGTCCATGAGCATCATGGGAAATGTAGTTCCAAAACCTCTAGGGTGCCAAGGTTTCATAGTTTCATAGTCAGTAAGGTTGAATAAAGACACCAGTCCATCCATCCAGTTCAACCTGAGTCAGTGTCTACAATTGTCCCTATCCCTGTACATTGCACACTCTCATCGGTCCCCACCATCAAGGAGCCACAATCCAAGGTCCCCATTCATATACTAGGGCCAATTTTGGACAGAAGCCAATTAACCTACCTGCATGTCTTTGGAGTGTGGGAGGAAACCGGAGTACATGGAGGAAACCCACACAGGCACAGGGAGAACATGCAAACTCCAGGCAGGTAGTGTCGTGGTTGGGATTTGAACCAGCGACCCTTCTTACTGCTAGGTGAGAGTGCTACCCACTACACCACTGTGCCGCCCTAGGTTCTCCATCACTGGACTAGGGCCATAAATGTGATTACCACTTGGTATAGTGTTCAGCCGCAGCCTGGCATTGACTTTCACAGTCTGCAGTGATCAGGGCTGGATGCTTTCCTATTCCTCCTGGGCACAGTAGAATGTCGGGTCAGTAGAATGTCGGGTCAGATTCACAGCAGCTACACACAGCATCTGCAAAAAGGGCCTTCATCCTATTTGTGGAATTGGGTTTACAAACATGAATACGTTTTCTAAGATTTACATCAAACCAATTTATTTCATAGATACAACTCCAAAAATGATCTTTTATGTTTAATTCAGTGGTAGGAGGTACATTTTATATGGTTGTAATGCTGAATGTGACAAATCTTGGCGAGGCTCAGATATATGGTCCAAATTCACAGTAATTGTTGTCTTCAACTTAGACTATACTTGGGCTGCTTAAAGAGTGAGACATATGAGGGACCTTCTCCTGGATTTTCCTGATGGTTGGAATTGACCCATTGTTTTCTTCTGACAAAGAACAAGATCATTAGTCAGGCTTGGTCAGAACTCCTGATCCTAATAATGGTCTGAAATGGTGACTTTCAGAATTGAAGCCATGTTTCCTTTTATAATCCTATGAGAAGGTTCAGAAGATGTAGATGTGAATGTATGACGGGTTCTTTGGCTGTTTTTCTGATTGCCTTTAACTACTAGATGTTCCTCATCTAAGCTTTTGTCTACATCCTGTGGTTTAGAGATTTGTCATCCTCGCATGACTTTTGTTGGCTTTTACTCGGTAACCCAACGTATTGGCTTTCTTTCTGGTTCCCACGTGTTTTTTTAGATGTGTATTTTTATCAAGCAGATTAATTTTATATTTCTCAACCAGCGTTACTAAACCCACAACAGTAAGAGAAAGCTAAGGGGTTAATCCTCCGCATTGTGTAAAAAGGCTGTTTGATCCTGTCTTCTCTGATCTTCCTCTTCTTCTTTTTAGAGTCCCCAATCCATCTGCTGATAAAACAGAACCTTGGGTCGCTCTGCGCATGCTGTTTGGTCTGTATTGCTGCAGAGGTTGTGTGGTGGGCTCTTCTTTCTTCTTTTTTCTTCTTCTTTCTTCTTCTTCTTTCTTCTTTTTTCTTCTTCTTTCTTTTTTCTTCTTTCTTTTTTCTTCTTTCAGCGCCTGTGATCAACACTGTCCAGACAGAGGGTCTTGTAGCCTCATTGGACAGTCGGAGGAGACTGGAAATGGTTCCTACAAGCTTTAACCAGTGCTCGGCCGGACACTGATAATAGTCCTAAGACTGCTGATCAGAAAAGGTATTTAGCAGTTTATATTAACTGGATTTCCATGTTCTTGGGGAGACCAAATACAGTGAATGCAGGGTCTGGGTTAGTAAGCCTTTTTAAAATGAAGAACGAGGTTGGTCCATGCACAAGGTTTATTTTGAAAAGTTTCAGTGACGGGTGGTAGAGCTGCACGATTCTGTCCAAAATGAGAGTCAACATTTTTTTTTGCTTGGAATAAAAATCACGATTCTCACAACATAAAATCTTTCACATACAAAAAAAATTGGCTAACTTTACTTTTCATATATAATTTTTTAATTTTTTTATACACCACTTGCCAATAGGCCCTGGACGGCTGCAAAGTGGTTTCCTGACCGGACGTCCTCAGGATCCTGACCGGACGTCCTCAGGATCCTGACCGGACGTCCTCAGGATCCTGACCGGACGTCCTCAGGATCCGGAACCGCTGCGCTCCTCAGGATCCGGAACCGCTGCGCTCCTCAGGATCCGGAACCGCTGCGCTCCTCAGGATCCGGAACCGCTGCGCTCCTCAGGATCCGGAACCGCTGCGCTCCTCAGGATCCGGAACCGCTGCGCTCCTCAGGATCCGGAACCGCTGCGCTCCTCAGGATCCGGAACCGCTGCGCTCCTCAGGATCCTGACCGGACGTCCTCAGGATCCTGACCGGACGTCCTCAGGATCCTGACCGGACGTCCTCAGGATTTGGAACCGCTGCGCTCCTCAGGATCCTGACCGGACGTCCTCAGGATTTGGAACCGCTGCGCTCCTCAGGATCCTGACCGGACGTCCTCAGGATTTGGAACCGCTGCGCTCCTCAGGATCCTGACCGGACGTCCTCAGGATTTGGAACCGCTGCGCTCCTCAGGAGGTGAACATCACGGCGATCGTTGTTGCAGGGTGTCATTCTCCGCAACTACGATCTCGGTAAAGAGTCTCCGATGGAGAGTCTTTAACACATGATCAGCCGTGTCCAATCACGGCTGATCAGTGTAAATAGGAAGAGCCGGTGATCGGCTTTTCCTCACTCGCGTCTGTCGGACGCGAGTAGAGGAGAGCCGATCGACCGCTCTTCTGACTGGGGGGGGGGAAATCTGTGCTGATCGATTATCAGCACAGCCCCCCCTGAGGATGCCGACACTGGACCACCAGGGATGCCCAGCACTAGGTATGCCACCCTAGACCACCAGGGATGCCAGTCAGTGCCCACAATGGGCATCCCTGGCATGCATTATCGATTGGCACCCATCGATACAAAACAATACAGTGCCACCTTATCAGTGCCCGTCAGTGCAGCCCCATCAGCACCCATCAGTGAAGGAGAAAACTTATTTACAAAGTTTTGAAACTGAAACAAAAAAAAACATATTTTTTTCAAAACTTTCAGTCTTCTTTTTTGCTAAAAATTTTTTTTAAAACCGTAGAGGTGATCAAATACCACCAAAATAAAGCTCTATTTTTGATAAAAATGTAATTTAGGTACAGTGTAGCGTGACAGTGCAATTGTCATCTCTGGTGTTGGTGGCTGAATTTGTTCCGCATCATTCCCACTGATACCAATGTCTGGTGTCAGTGGGAGAATTTTGTCCTTCGTGATTGGTTTCAGCGGGAGGAATAATGCCCCATCTCTGGTGTCGGTGGGACAATTATTTTTTTTTTTTTTTCCCATCATTGGTTTCAGTGGGAGGATTAGTGCCTTGTATCAGTAGAAGAGATGGTGCCCTGAGGGGGGGATTAAAGAGGAAGTAAACCCTGATGAGTTTACTTCCTCTTTTTTTTCCCTGCAAAGGTAAAGCATAATGGACTACTGTGCATCGCATAGTAGCCTATTATGTGTCACGTACCTGACACAGGAGCCAGCGAAGTCGTGCTGTCCCCTGTAGTCCGCCGCATCCATCTTGCTGGTGGCGTCTCGCAGCTCTGCCGCTGTCATTCGGCGAAGCCGCGATGACGTCACTCCCGCGCATGCGCACAGGAGTCGACAAATGCGGCAGCTCCATTTTTGGAACTGCCGCGTTCAGCGCGCCGTAGACAGCGGTGCCCGTTTTCGGGCAAATATCTCCTAAACCATATAGGTTTAGGAGATATTGCTTGGACCTACAGGTAAGCCTTAATCTAGGCTTACCTGTAGGTCAAAGTGGTTTGTAAGGGTTTACAACCACTTTAAGGCAAGCAAATGACCATATCTGGTCTGCAGTTCGGAGACCCCTGATCTATAGGCAGGTGGAAGTGGGCATGCATCCATTTATATCCTTTTACCTCTGATCCATCATGTTTAGGTCAGCAAACATGGAAAATAATGCAAACCTTTATTTATTACCTTTATTATTTATTTATCTCTTCGTGATCGCTGTGCTTTATATGCTTTGATTTGTTGATTAGTACAATAAAGATTTTGGCATTCCTAGAGCAGTGTTTCCCAACTCCAGTCCTCAAGGCCCCCCCAACAGGTCACGTTTTCAGGATTTCCCTCAGATGAAATGGCTGTGGGTAATTACTAAGGCAGTGAAACTGATCAAATCACCTGTGCAAATCAATGGAAATCCTTAAAACATGCCCTGTTGGGGCGCCTTGAGGACTGGAGTTTGAGAAACACTGCCCTAGAGTATGCGACCATTCATCCATTGTTCTCTGCTGATTTCTGGGGTAAAACGGGTGGGCACCTCTGCTTTGAAACAACACTAGACTTTCAGCACTCGCACCGTGGGCAGGGTTTCCTCGTTGTACTGGTTATCTGGAAATATTTGAGAGGGATTTATTTTTTTGTAATATAAAAGAATAATTTGTATTGGTTTCCTGGAATTGCGAACAGCTTGGTCTTTGTATTTCTCGGTCACGGAACATCTGCTTGGTCATAATATTTCGGAGTTAGGACTTGGAGGTGCTGACACATATGTTCTCATAACCATTCATTTTGGCAGAGCCTGAACTGTATGAAAACATAAGGCCATTAGCACTAATATGTTCTCGCAGAAGATCGATATTTGTATATCAACGCTTCATATTATTATTTTTTGTCTTTTCTTTATTAGATGTTTTATGGCAGTCTGTAATGTAGGACATGTTTTGTGTTTTTCTCTGAATACATGTCAGCCTAATGCTTGTTGACGGTAACACAGCCCAGTGGATGCTTCGTAACGGCTGCGTGTTGCTTTCCTCTGAAATCCTACATTACTTTTGTTTATGCCGTGGGCTTCTTTGTCAAAATTACTTTACGCCTGTGTAATCCTTAAACACAGAAAAAATATATATTTATAATCCTACAAATGTTCCACTTGGGGGGGGGGGCGATGAGTAGGGAACGCGGAACACAAAAGAATACGTTTGGACTGGTGGCCTTAGAATTTTCTTTGGTTGGTTTTTATTTTCAGTGAAGGTGGTGAAGGTGGTTTCAATGGAACGATTGGCTCAGAATCCAGAGTGTAGGTTAGTAGTAGATGTCCTAGTGCTGACCGTGTGTTCTAGGGATTTCAGTGGAAAAGGGAGAGGTGAGGAGATTGTGCAGCTGGAGACAGCCGGAGGGTCCAGGGTTTTTTAATTTTTTTTATTAAATTTTTATTTTTATTTTATTTTATTTTTTTTTTTATTTATTTAGTTTTATTTTTTTGGGGGGGAATGCTGGTGTTAAATCGGCATACTTGACTGAGGAAGAGAAAATGACTATTTTAAAAGAAGGCTGGTTTCCTCGCTGTAAGGCCTTTATTCTTCACCTTCATGTAACTGTTAAAGTGAGATTGCAAACCCTCAGGTTTTTGTTTTTTGGCACTTCCAGCAGTTGATTTGATCACTTACTGTCTATGCAGCTACTTAAAAAATTTTTTTTTTCCTTCTTGTTAGAGCTTAAAGCGTTTAACACACACAAAAATAGAAAAAATATTGATCCTGTTACTTTAAGGCCCCTTTCACACAGGGGTGGGAGGTGTGTCAGCGGTAAAGCGCCGCTATTTTTAGCAGCGCTTTACCGTCGGATTTGCGGTGCTATTTGGCTGCTAGCGGGGCGATTTTTACCCCCCTGCTAGCGGCTGAGAAAGGGTTAGAAACCACCACAAAGCGCCTCTGCAGAGGTGCTTTGCCGGCTGTATAGCTACACTGCCTCATTGATTTCAATGGGCAGGAGCGGTGTATATACCGCTCCTTCACTGCTCCAAAGATGCTGCTAACGGGACTTTTTTTTTTTTTTTTTTTTTTTTTATCGTCCTGCAAGCGCACCACTCCAGTGTGAAGGCCCTCGGGGCTTTCACACTGGAGACACAGCAGCGGCTGCTTCAGGTCGGTTTGATCAACCGACCAAACCAATGTAAACCCAGCCTTGCATCTCTCATCAGGCAATGTTATAAAGTTGCACGATTAATTGCTAAGAATGGAGATTGATTCTTTCCCCCCTCATGAACTTAAAGAGGGATTCCACCTACAAAAAAATATTAAAAGCCAGCAGCTATAAATACTACAGCTGCTGACTTTTAATAAATGGACACTCGCCTGTCCCAGGGTCCAGCGATGCCGAGACCGGCTGCTGCAGCCACCATTCTAGGTGAGGGAATTGGGAAGTGAAGCGTTGCGGCTTCACTTCCTGGTTCCCTACTGCGCATGTGCGAGTTGTGCAGTGCAATGGTTCGCGCTGTCTCTGGGACCCGTGTGTGTCCTAGCAGATAGCGCGGCGGGACAGGAAACAGCATAGACTCCTGTGGGAATCTATGCCCAGAAGTGGGTGCAAATACCTGTCTTAGACAAGCTAATGGCTGTCAAAAGGGGGTGTGATTAACGGGCAGCCTGCCAAGTTTTCCAACATTCCTCAGCCGCTGAGCCAACTATAGACATTGTAACATCTTCTTCAGCTGAACTTGTACGGCTTTATTTCCGCAGCTTAGTGTGAACCACTGAGCTGCGGTGTGTCCGCGGGTCCCGCAGACTGTCAGCCGGGGTCCACGATCATGTCACAGATAGGCATCTCCCCGTTCTGCCTAGTGATATGATAGATCACCGCCCCCTGTCATCGGGAGCAGTGATTGCTGTCATGTCAGTTTTAGCCCACCCCCCCCCCCCCCCCCAAGTTAGAATCAGTCGCTTGGACACACTTAACCCCTTGATCGCCTTCCCTGCCAGTGTCCTTTATACAGTAATCGGTGCATTTTTATAGCAAATATATATAAATGACAATGATCCCAAAATAGTGTCACAAGTGTCCGATGTGTGCACCATAATGTCGCAGTCGTGATAAAGAAGAGCGCTGACGCTACTACTACTACTAATGCCATAAATCTGTCCCCTATTTTGTGGATGCTATAGCTTTTTCGCAAACCAATATACGCTTATTGCGATATTTTTGTTAAAAAAGAAAAGTAGAAGAATACATATATGCCACAACTGAGAGAGAAATTTGTGGGTTTTTTCAAAATTGTTGCTCTTTTTGTTAATAGCGCAAAAAATAAACCGCAGAGGTGATCAAATACCACCAAAAGAAAGCTTGATTTGTGGGTGCAACATCGCATGATTGCTCAATTGTCAAAGCGACGCAGTGCTGCATCGTAAAAAGTGCTCTGGTCAGGAAGGGGGCAAGTTCTTCCGGGGCTGTCTACCGTAACACTTTTGAACTTTGGTGAAAGGAACTTAAGAACTTACTGGCAAATGAATCATTTCATAAGTTTGTTCCTAAATTTTTTTTATTTTTTTTTATTTTTTTTTATATTTTTAGACCAGCTGTTCTCGGCTAAGGTTACATGGAACCCTACGGTTCCTGCAGGGATTAAGGGTTCCTTGAGGCTGATTGGCCTCATATCTGATGGCACCGATTTAAATTTTTTAGTTGTCTGTAAGGGCGTAATTCTCTGCACCGCTGAATGAGAGCATTTCATGGAGACCTGAAAATTTATTTTAAGGGTTACTCCTTTTAGTAAAAAGTTTGAGAGCGGCTGATTTGGGCATACAGTTGACAATCGTCTTTAGTATCTCCGACCTGACCTGTTTTCTTTACAAATGGCACAACCCAGATATTTCAAAGATGTTTCTTGACATCCTGTTTGGTCCATTTTCAACACCACCTATTTGAGCCAAACAATTTCTGTAATACAGTAGAACCTTGGATTGCGAACAGAATTTGTTCCAGAAACCATGCTTGAAATCCAAAGCACTTGTATATCAAAGCAAATTTCCCCATAAGAAATAATGCAAACTCGAATGATTCGTTCCACAACCATTTATATTCATAGGTCCTTCAGTTTATAGTCCATATAAAAGGAATACAGCAATGTGATAGGTTGTGTAGCCATAAAATGTCCATCCACAAATGGAAGCCTCCACAAGGGGATTGGAAGCAAAATCCAGCAGGAGCTCCAGAGTATAAAAGAGAAGAGTAATATGTAATCATATTGCTACACTTGGAGGTGCCTCTCTTCTCTTTTATACTCGGTTGTAGCGTGATGCTACTTGTATATCAAGTAAATTTATTTTAAAAATTTGCTTGTCTTGCAAAACACTATCAAACCAAGGTTTTACGATATTGTCTTTTAAAATGGGGACAAACGTGTGTGTGTGTGTTTCTTTCTTTCTTTCTTTCTTTCTTTCTTTCTTTCTTTCTTTCTTTCTTTCTTTCTTTCTTTCTTTTCTTTCTTTCTTTCTTTCTTTCTTTCTTTCTTTCTTTCTTTCTTTCTTTCTTTCTTTCTTTCTTTCTTTCTTTCTTTCTTTCTTTCTTTCTTTCTTTCTTTCTTTCTTTCTTTCTTTCTTTCTTTCTTTCTTTCTTTCTTTCTTTCTTTCTTTCTTTCTTTCTTTCTTTCTTTCTTTCTTTCTTTCTTTCTTTCTTCTTTCTTTCTTTCTTTCTTTCTTTCTTTCTTTCTTTCTTCTTTCTTTCTTTCTTTCTTTCTTTCTTTCTTTCTTTCTTTCTTTCTTTCTTTCTTTCTTTCTTTCTTTCTTTCTTTCCCATAAAACGATCTGTGGCTATGCATATAAAGGAATATTTCTGTATTGTGTTTACCTCTATGTGGTTCAAACAGCACCGTTCTTCCCTGACCGGTTTTCATTGGTTAAACTTGGGCTGATGAATTAAATAGAGCGCTATGTTCAAGGGAGTAACGTATGTGTGTTTTTGGGCTTTTT